>NW_027397102.1:2295844-2358314 GCF_003265705.2 Callorhinus ursinus | reverse complement strand
TTCCTCTATGGTCAGGAACAAGACAAAGATGTCCACTCTCACCACTGTTATTTAACATAGTACTGGAAATCCTAGCCTCAGCAATCATAGAACAAAAAGAAATAAAGGTCATCGAAATTGACAAAGAAGTAGTAAATCTTTAATTATTTGCAGATGACATGATGTTCTACATAGAAAACCCTAAAGCCTACACCAAAAAAATTGCTAGAACTGATATGCCAAATCAGTAGTCACAGGATACAAAATCAATGTACAGAATCTGTTGTATTTCTATACACAACAGTGAAGCCACAGAAAGAGAAATCAAGGAATCAGTCTTATTTGCAATTCACCAAAACCCATAAGATACCTAGGAATAAACCTAACCAAAGTAAAAGACCTGTACTCTGAAAACTTTAAAACACTAGTGAAAGAAATTGAAGATGACACAAAGAAACAAAAAGACATTCCATGCTCATGGGTTGCAGGAAAAATTTAAAATGTCTATATTACCCAATGCAATCTATGCATTTAATATAATCTCTATCAAAATACCACCAGCATTTTTCACAGAGCTAGAACAAACAATCTAAAATTTGTATGGAACCACAAAAGACCCTGAATAGTCAAAGAAATCCTGAAAAAGCAAAGCAAAGCTGAAGGCATCATGATTCTGGACTTCAAGTTATATTACAAAGCTGTAGTCATCAACACAGTATGGTAGTGGCACAAAAACAGACACATAGATTAATGGAACAGAATAGCAAACTTGGAAATGGACCCACAGCTATATAGTCAACTAATCTTCATCAACGCAGGAAATAATATCCAATGGAAAAAAGACAATCTCTTCAACAAATTGTGTTGGGAAAACTTGACAGCAACACACAGAAGAATGAAACTGGAGCACCTTCTTACACCATACACAAAACTAAATTTAAAAATGGATGAAAGATCTAAATGTGAGACAAGAAACCATTAAAATACTAGAGGATAACACAGTAATGACTTTGACATTGGCCATAGCAACTTCTTACTAGATATGTCTCCTGAAGCAAGAGAAACCAAAGCAAAAATAAACTATTGGAACTTCATCAAAATAAAAAGCTTCTGTACAGCAAAGGGAACCATCAACAAAACTGAAAGACAACCTCCTGAATAGGAGAAGATACTTACAAATGGCTTATACAATCATCATCATCATCCAGTTAAGAAATGGGCAAAAGACATGAATAGACATTTTTCAAAGACATACAGATGGCCAACAGACATGTGAAAAGATGCTCAACATCCTTAATCATCAGGGTAATGCAAATCAAAACCACAATGAGATATCACCTCACACTTTTCAGAATGGCTAAAATTAATAACACAGGTATGAACAGATGTTGGCGAGTCTGTGGAGAAAGGGGATCCCTCTTACACTGTTGGTGCGAATGCAAACTGGTGCAGCCAGTCTGGAAAATAGTATGGAGGTTCCTCAAAAAGTTAAAAATAAAACTGCATTATTATCTAGCAATTGCACTAATAGGTATTTACCCAAAGAAAACAAAAATACTAACTGAAAGGGATACTTGCACCTGCATCCTGATATTTATAGCAGCATTATCAATAATAGCCAAATTTTGGAAAGAGTCCAAATTTCCATTGACAGATGAACGGATAAAGAAGAAATGGTATATATATAATGGAATATTCTCAGCCATAAAAATAATGAAATCTTTCCATTTGTAATGATGTGGATGGAGCTAGAGATTATTATGCTAAGCAAAATAAGTCAGTCAGAGAAAGACAAATACCATATGAATTTGCTCATATGTGGCATTTAAAAAACAAAGCAAATGATCATAGGGGGAAAAAACAGAGAGGAAAACCAAAAAACAGACACTTAACTATGGAGAAGAAACTGATGGTTAACAGAGGGGCAGTGAGGTGGAGGGATGGTTTAAATAGGTGAGGGATTTAAGGATTGCCCTTGTTGTGATGAGCACCAGGTGTATGTAAGTTTTGAATCACTGGATTTTACACCTGAACATTGGATGTTAACTAACTGGAATTTAAATAAAAATAAAAACAGAAGAGATTTGTGGTTACCAGAGGGAAGGGATGATGGGAGGGGGAATTGGGTGAAGGTGGTCAAAGTGTAAAACTTCCACTTAAATAAATAAGTACTAGGGATGTAATGTATGGCATTATTACTGTGATTAACACTGCTATATGACATATGAAAGTGGTTAAGAGAATAGATTCTAAGAATTCTCATTAAAAGGAAGAACTATTGTTTTCTTTTTCTTTTCTTTTGTATCTATATGAGATGATAGATGTTAACTAAACTTATTATGGTAATCATTTCATGATAAATGTAAGTCAACTCATTATGCTGTATAAATTAAACTTACACAGTATTGTATGTCAAGTATATGTAAATAAAACTGGAAAAAATTATCAAGCAGATAAAAACTAAACAGAGATGGGGACATGTCCAAAGGACACAGGATCCACCTGAAAGAGGTCCCTATGGCCAAATCTGGAATGATTTGAGCTATAAATAAATCACAGTATTATATTATATGAGAATGGAAAAAAATACCCATAGGTCTTGCTGATATGAAACATGATTGAATACATCAATAAATAATAAATAACAATAGTTTCTTATGTAATAATTCTAATAAATACATGTAGAAAAGAGAAATAGAAAATCGTTGTAAAATATCACAGTAATAATTGCTGAAGGCAAAATTTACTTATGAAAGCTTAAATTAGTGGGAGAAACTGGGTATATTTGCACAGCCTCATGTATGTCTTTCTGAAGTCTATTAGTTACTGTGGCAGTTTAACATATGCTCAGAAATTCTTTTATACTTTTTTTTCTTCAGGTGATGGAGCATAATTCCTTATTACTCAAGTGTAAGCTAGACTTAGCTGGACTTAAGACTTTTTTTAAAGAAAAGTAAATGTCAAGAGAAAAAGAGGATTGTTATAGTGGAAAAACCTGGCAGATACCACCTTAACCAAGTCATCAAGAGAACTTTTAATAAGTCATGTTGATATCATTTACCCTCTGATATGTAATGAAAAAGGCACATCAACTAAATGAGAAAATATCAGAAAACCCAAATTGACAGATAATCTATAATATACCTGGACAGTACTCTTAAAAATTGTCAAGGTCTTGAGAGACAAGAAAAGACTAAGAAAGTGTCACTGATTTGAGAAGACTAAGGAGATATGCTGATTGAATGCAATATGGTGTTTTTGATTGAATCATGAGGTCAATAAAGACATTAGTGAAAAAAATAGAATTAAGTTTGTAATTTAGTTTATAGTGTTATGGAACCTGGACTGGATCACCCAACAGAAGAACCAAGGGGCACCTGGCGATCTTGGGTAGGAGGTTTATTTAACACCAGCGGCCTCAGAGGAGAGTGATCTTCAAAGTCTGAGCCCAAGCACAAACAAAGGGGGCAATTTATACACTTCTACTTCCGCATACTTGGTACTTTTGGCCATGCGTGAAGCGGGGCAGTGAGAAGAACCTGGATTGGTGCATGTGGGAAGCAGAGCAGGGAGAAGAACCTGGAAGAGCCCCGGGGAAGGACTGGGACTCTATCACTGGCTCAGGCAGCCATCTTAGGACACAGATTTTCCTTATCATTCCCTGTTTTGATGCCCCTTTAAACATCTAGTTTAGAGGGCATTTTCATCTTCTAAGGGGAAATAGTGAGTAAAGGGGCAACTGAAGTCTGATTTTAGCCATTTGAGTAGTGATAAACCTAGTAAGGGCACTAAGAATACAAGGACCAAATGTTACTATGAGGAGAAGCAATAGGAGGGGGCCAACGAGGGGGGCGAACCAAGGGAACCATTGTGAGAGGGTATCCCACCAAGTTGTCCGCTGGAGTGATTCCCACTAGTGATGTACTTGTTCCTGTAATTGGGTCAGAGTTTCTTGGACCACACCTGACTCATTAGCATAGAAACAACATTCCTCCTGTAAGAAGAGGCAGAGCCCCCCTTGCGCAGCTGTGAGCAAGTCGAGCCTGCCCCTGTTTTGGAGGACCACTGAGACCAGTGAATCGAGTTGGCGCTGCAGGGCCAAGGCCGACTGACTGAAGGTGGAAAAATCTGCTGTGAGTTGTTGAGTTAACCCCTGGTACTGAACCTGAGACATCCCGAAGCCAGTGGCACCAAGGGCAACACTTGATGCAACCAGAAGGCTCACAATAAGAGCGATGGCTGTGGGGGAGCGTTGAGGGCGGCTAGGAGGTCTCCACATGAGTGGGGCATTGTTCCCAGGGAGGACTGAAAGATCAGGTAAGAAACTGACAAGTGTGCATGAGTGATCACGCAGGGCGATGCAGATGTATACACTTTGATCACAAGCCAGAAAAGTGTTGTTAGGTGCACAGACCCAGCTGTGGCCGGTAATGAGAGAGGATGAGTTGCCATACTGTGGTACCAGAGCCAGAAGGGGATAATCTGAGGTCCCTGGTGCTGAGGTGGGAGGTGACATGGTAGATTGGTTGAGAATGACACCTAGGTATTGGACAGGACCGGGCTTCATACAGATCCAGCCGTCAGACACTAGGGGTGGATTTGAGTGGTTAAGCGCTTGGAGGGAGGTGTTAATCATACCTAACAGTTGCGCTATAGATGCTAGCTGCATGTGGATGGGGGACCCAGGGATATGCCAGGGCGAGTTATTTTCTGTCTGACTCTGGGGGTTGACTGTAAGGCTTGGAGTGAACATGGACTTAATCTTAAATTTGGCCATGGGGTTGGTCCCCATAGGGTGATACTGGCCCAACAGGAGAATGATTCCTGTAGCCCATGATGTGGCATTGAGTTCTAAGACTGAGAGGGTGAATGGTATACAGTGATTGTTAGGGCAAGAGGATGGGGTGGCATTGCATGACAAGGAAATCTGGATGTCACTGTGCTGTTTGAGGCGCCACCACCTGGTGGACCATCATTCCATTCCCTGCCAAGTTGCCACCCGTGACTCACAACCCCAGATTTGTGAGCAGAACTGAGGGCAGGTGTTTGGCTGTTGAGGCATAGGGCCCCCACAGGTGTAGATATCTACCAGCCGGTAACCTGAGTGAGGGCCATGGTAGGAACACTGTCTATGAGGTTCCCAGGAGGTATCAAGAAGCTGGCATCCATCAAAAGGGAGGTTAATCTTTGCTGTGTGCCCATCCCAGGTGGAAGAATTCAGTGGGGGTGCTGGTGCGGGATTGAGGGGGATAAGCCGAAAAGTCCATTTGCTAGTAATGGTGATACGAGAGTTTGCCACCCTTGCCTGGCTGGGCAAGCTAGAGGCAGTGAGGAGGAACAGCACACCAGGTAGCAGAAGACCGGGACTGACTGGGACCAGGAAAACCATGGTGAAATGCCCTTGGGAGTAGACAGCAGAGGGCCAGTAAAATTGGGATCTATGACCTTAGGTAGAGGGAGCCATCATGGCTAACCCATCAGCAGATGAAACCCTTGGACAAGTAAGTGCAATAATACACCCTAGGGACACCCAATATGCAATGACAATAGTAAGCCTCTGAGGGAAAGTCCAGTCAGAAGGGGCAACAGTGTGGAGTCCGACTCCCAATATGAGGGAAATCATGCTGATGAGAGCCAGGGACCACGGTGAGCAAGTGTCCATCAGTTGGTGGGGTCTCATCGAAGGTGAAGCTGGAGTGGGTTCGTGAAGTCTGACTGGACTCTCCACTGTGTGGCTCCTTGTCTGAATGATGAGCTTTCTTCACTCTGGAGTGGTGGACCCATGGGGTGACACCTGAAACCTTGAGGGCAGTAAGGGTGGTTAGAACAATGGTGTGGGGCCCTGTCCACTGTGGTTTGAGGGGGTCTTTCTTCCAATCTTTGACCCAAACTGAGTCCTCTGTCTGGAAGGAGTGTATCTGAGACCCTAAGGAGATTGGGGCCCTCTCAAAGGCGTACTTTTGTAATTTATTCAGGGTGGCCCCCAGGGCCTGAAGCTGCCCTGTATCCCTTTATCTCCAACCTGATGCAAGTTTCCTGGAAGGCTTCCCAAGCATGGGGGAGGTTGTCCATATATAAATTCGAATGGGAAGAAACCTGTTGTCCTGGGTGTGCAGCAAGCACACAGGAGAGCTAGGGGTAGCAGATCCAGCCATGGGAGGTTAGTCTCCTGACAAAACTTTGCTAAGGTTCCCTTGAGGGTGTGATTCATTCACTCTACTTTCCCTGAACTTTGCGGCCAGTAAGCGGTGTGGAGTCTCCAGGTGATGTTGAGAGATTTGGTCAAGACCTGTACAATGTCTGCCACAAATGTAGGTCCGCGGTCACTATGGATTGTTAATGGCAGTCTGAACAGGGGGCACGATCTCCCTCAAGAGGACTTTAGCTACTTCCCGGCTCTGCTCTGTCCTAGTCAGGAAGGCTTCAAATTACCCAGAGTATGTACATACTATTACTAGGAGATATCTGAACCCCCTGCTCAGTGGCACATCTGTGAAGTCTACCTCTAGATCTTCAAAGGGGGTTGCTCCCATCCTCTGGACACCTGGCAGGGGCTGTGGTGCAGACCGAGCATTATTTTTAGCACATGTTATGAATCTTTCACTCGTTGCTTGGCACAGTGCTGGCAGCTGACTGATGTAGTAGTGCTTCTTGAGAAGGGCCTCTAATGTAGTTTTACCCAGATGAGTGAGTTGGTGGTATTCCTTGACTAGATGCCCTCCAGTTGCTGTTGGAACAAAGATGCGCCCATCTGGCATCATCCACCATCCCTTTTCAGTCAGGGTGGCTCCCTCAGCCATGGCCCATTCCTTTTCCTTTTTAGTGTAACTGGGTGGAGGGACTTCTTCTGGGGGTGTTAGGGCCATGGTGAGGGAAGGGGCTCTGTCCATGTCCTCACTGGCTGAGGTCTTGGCTGCCTCATCTGCCAGCTGATTTCCCCGCGCTTTGGGGTTGTCTCTTTTCTGGTGTCCCTTACAGTGTAGGATTGCTACTTCCTTTGGAAGCCAGATGGCTTCGAGGAGTCTCAGTATCTCTTCGTTCTTGATAGCTTTTCCTGCTGTGGTTAGGAAGCCCCTTCCCTTGTAGATGGCTCCATGTATATGTACAGTAGCAAAGGCATACCGAGAGTCTGTATAGATGTTGACTCGCTTGCCTTCACCGAGGGTGAGGGCTTGGAATAAGGCATATAATTCAGCCCCTTGAGCTGACCATCCAGCTGGTAATGCTTTAGCTTCTAGGATTTCAGTGGTTGTGGTTACTGCATAACCCACTTTCCGGGCACCCACTTGTAGGTAACTGCTGCCATCACTGAATAGCATGAGCTCTGGATTCTTTATGGCTTGATCCCGCAGATCTGGACGGCTCATGTAGACTTCATCAGTCACCTCAGAGCAGTCATGGTCTGGTTCCCCCTCTTCCATGGGGAGAAAGGTTGCTGGATTTAATGTCCTTACTCTTTCGAGGGTGACCCACAGGTTTTCACAGAGCAACCCTTGGTATTGTGCTAGCCGAGAGTTGGAAAGGAAGCAGTGTCCCTGTGTATTCATGAGGGACACAACTGCATGAGGGACCCTGATGTTAAGATCTTGCTCCAGGGTAAGTTTGTCCACCTCCTTGATGAGTAGGACTGTGGCTGACAGTGCCCTGAGGCACGGTGACCATCCCGCTGCCATGGGGTCCAGCTTCTTTGACAGGTAGGCAACTGGCCATTGCCAGGGTCCAACAGTCTGGGTGAGTACCCCAAGCGCTATTTTTTCCTTTTCATGCACAAAGAGGTTGAAGGGTTTTTCTACATCTGGTAGGCCCAGTGCTGGAGCCTGCCCCAGGGCAGTCTTTATCTCTGTGAAAACGGCTTCTGCTTCTAAGTCCAGGCAGGGGGTTCTCGATCTGGTCCCCTTAAGAGATCATAAAGGGATCATATTGCCAAGAACCCAGGGATCCAGATGTGGCAGAATCCTGCAGCCCCCAGGAATTCTCCTAGGCCCCTTTTTGTCTGGGGCTATGGCAGGGAGATGATGACCCTTTTCCTCTCCGGCCCTAGTTCTCTTTTCCCTTGGGTGAGAGGGAAACCAAGGTAGCAGACCTGTTGTTGGCAGATTTGTACCCTCTTCCATAAGGCTTGGTATCCCAAGTCTGTCGGGAGCTGTAGAAGGGCCTTTGTGCCTTTTGTGCAGTCTTCTTGTGTGTCACTGGCAAGGAGGAGGTCATCCACATACTGGAGGAGGGTGCATCATGTGGCCTCCCTTGGGAAGCTGGCAAGGTCTGTGGCCAGCGCCTCCCCAAAGAGGATTGGTAAGTTTTTAAACCCCTAAGGGAGGCGCGTCCAAGTCAGTTGCATCTGGTGCCCTGTATCAGGTTCAGACCATTCAAAGGCAAATAGTGGCTGGCTCTGGGGAGCTAAACGGAGGCAGAAGGCATCCTTCAAATCTAGGCAAGTGAACCATCTGGCCGACTCTGGGATTTGGCCGAGGAGGGTGTATGCATTCGGGACCACTGGGTGCAGAGTGATGGTTACCTTGTTGATGGCCCACAGGTCTTGAACTGGTCGATATCCCCCTCCTGGCTTCTTGACTGGCAGGAGTGGGGTATTCCAGGCCGACTGGCACTCAACTAGAATACTTTGCTTCTTTCAGTTTGGTCAGATGTTCTTGGATGCCAATCTTAGCTTCTTGTGGAAGGGAGTACTGCCTTTGCCTCTAAGGTTGGGCTCCTGGGATCAGTTAAACAGTGATAGGGACCCAATTCCAGGCTAGTCCAGGTGGGTTGTTTTTAGCCCATACTGAAGGGAAGGTGAGTCTGAACTCCGGTGGGCTGCTCGGCTGGGCCTGGGCACAGAATAGCCTCCATTCTTCTTCCCTTGGTGTGGTAATTTCTAGTATTAGAGACCCTGTCTCCTCTTGTCTTGGGTTCAATCAAAGGCTAGTGTGTCCTGTGGGCTCAAAGATTATCTGAGCCCTAAGCTTGGAGAGTATGTCTCGGCCCAGGAGAGGGATGGGGCAATCAGGCAGATAAAAGAATTCATGTCGGACCTGTGGCCCCCAAGTTTGCACTGGCGAGCCTGGCAAAAGGGCTGTTGTATTGCCCACGTCCCAGTGACCCCAAGGATGGTTGCAGTCCTTTTGCTGAAAGGTGCCACTGGGGAGATGACAACATAGTGCTCGGCCCCAGTATCAACCATAAAATTCACTGGTTGGCCCCCCACCTCCATTTTGATCGTGGGCTCATGGGGCCAAGATGGAAAGAGCCCAGTCTCCCAAAGCCTATGAGGTCCTCCTCTTGGGGTTCTTCCTTATAGTGGCTGGGCTTTTGAGCCTTTCCCTGGTTGGGACATTCATTTATCCAATGCCCTTTCTCTTTACAGTAGGCACATTGATCCCTTGCTAAGGGTGTTCTGGGCTACGCCCTTTCAGTGGTTGGGATCTCCCCATCTTTGTGTTGTCCTTTTCTTTCAGGGTGGCGGCAAGGAGGCTGACTTTCTTTTTCATCTTTTTGTCAGCCTCCCGTTCAGTTGCAACCTCCCTGTTCATGTAGACATTATTGGCAATCTCTATTAGTTGGGTGATATTCATCCCAGCAAAACCCTCTAGTTTCTGAAGTTTTTTTCTGATGTCTGGGGCAGCCTGAGCCACAAAGAAGGTGTTTACCATCTGTTGGCTTTCCTGTGCCTTGGGGTCAAATGGAGTGTATATTCTGTAGGCTTCACATAGTGTTTTATTGTAGTCCCTGGGGGGACTCCCCTGTTTGTTGAGTGACTGAGGATACCTTAGTCATGTTCATGGGTTTCTTAGCTCCTGCCCAGATTCCCTGGAGGAGAGCCTCCTGGTACCGGTGGATGTGGGCCTGTCCCTTGGTTGTGGTGAAGTCCCATGCTGAGCGCTCTTCTGGTGTGGTCATATTAGCCCAGGCAGCAGGGTCAATGACTCCTGCTGGTCCATAGTCTTCCAGGTACTGCCATGAACCTTTCATTATTCTCCTCCTTTCCTCTGTGTTAAACAGGGTGTAGAGTAACTGTTGGCAGTCTTCCCAGGTTGGCCAATGGGTCTGGAAGAAGGATTCTATGAGGTCTATGGAAGCCTGTGGTTTCTCAAAGTAGGATGGGGTGTTATGTTTCCAGGTGAGGACGTTGGTGGTGGAGAAGGGCTGATAATACATCACAGAATGGCCGGGTTGTACTGTCCCGTCTTCATCGTGCCTCTCAGGTTCCCCTGTCTCTCATACCAGCAATTGGAGGGTTCTTGCACCTGGCCTGGGGTGCAGCCTGGCTTCTGGTCCTGGAGAAAGTGGATCTTTTGGTCCTGGAGGCACTGGTGGATCCTCTGGGCCTGGGGGCACTGGTGAAACCAATGGCAGTGGAGTGTCTGGAGCTGAAGGGCCAGGTGTAGACAGTCTTGGGTGTACGCACAGTGGGGGCAGGGTTGGCTCATCCTCAGGATCTCCGGCTAGGATTTCTGGAGACTGGGGCTTTTGCTGATTTTCTTTAGGTCACTTGGATAAGGCGATTAAGACCCTGGCCTGTCCCTGCCTATTGCAAGCAAATCAAACCCAGGGGGGAAGGGTCTGAGCAATTCCTAGCCAGGAGTCAATGTACAGAAACTGGTCAGGGTGTCTTGGTTCTCCTGTTACAACTCGCCATACTCGACAAATGGTTGGGGTATCCAATGTCCCTTCTGAAGGCCACCCAACATCAAAGGTGGGCCATTCCAATTCATATAGGGTTCTCAACTTGCCAGGGTTCATCCTTACTCCATAGTCTCCCCAAAACCCCTTCTTGAAATTTTTGATCATTGTCTCTAGAACCGTAGGTTTATTCTGCCCTGACCCCATGCTGATGTCCCCATGTGTGGTGGCATAGAGACAGACAAAGGGGGGGCTGCCTCCTGAGGTGAGGAGACCAATCAGATGCCCGTCTGGCGATGTCCCAAAGGAGCTTAGGTGAAGCTTAGCTATAGCAGTCTCAGCGTTGTGACTTACAATTGGAAACTATTCCGATGCTGCCCTAGACTGTATGTGGTTCACCATGGAATCGCAGACAGGCCCACTCAGACTCTGTAGGCTTCTGGGGACCTTAAGGGTGCCCACCCGTGGAGTCACAGAATCAGTTTTCTTGAGCAAGCCAGGTCAGACTGCACATTCACTCACACGTTCACACTCCAGAAGTTATTACATTCCCTCCCTGGGAATCCCTACCTGTGAGACCTCTAAGAGGTCTTTGGGAGGGGATCAGGCTCCCCTTCCACCCCAGTGGGGTTGGGCCTGTCTGGGTCCTGGGGCCCCAGGCCTTACTGGAGTCCAATGTGGGGACCAGGTCCTCATCTGCCAAGTCTCCTCAAGTCCGGCAGGAACAGGAGTGCGGGGCCAGCCTGAGGTGACCGGGGCAGGAGACTGCTGAAAATTAGGCAGGGTGTGCCTTCTCCATTATGATCCCTCATTCCGTCACACACACACACACACACCATTGCCCCCAAACCAGTAGCAACAAAGGGCCAGCGTGGTTGGGTTTCCCAGTCAGGGAGCCAAATGTTATGGAACCTGGACTGGATAGCCTGACAGAAGAACCAAGTGGCACCCGGAGTTCTTGGAGGATAGGAGGTTTTTTAATGCTGGCAGGCTCAGAGGAGAGTGATCTCCAAAGGTCTGAGCCCCGAGCACTAACAAAAGGGGCAATTTATACACTTCTACTTCTGCATACTTGGCACTTTGGGCACGTGTGCAAAGCGGGGCAGGGAAAAGAACCCAGATTGGTGTGAGCGGGAAGCAGAGCAGGGAGAAGAACCTGGAAGAGCCCTGGGGCAAGGACTGGGACTCTCTCACTGGCTCGGTCGGCCATCTTAGTGCACAGATTTTCCTTATCAGTAGTATTATGCCAACTATTAATTTTGATAAATGTATTTTGTTTAAAAAGAGGCTATTGGGAAAGGGAAGTTTGGTGAAGAATATATGGGTAATCTCTGTACTATCATCTTTTAAACTCTTCTGTAAATCTAAAATTATTTCAAATAAAAAATTAAAGCAAACATAAAAAGTAGATTTATTGATGACTTGAACCATACATGCAATATGCTTATAATATTATCTCTATAGAAAGTTCTGCACACGATAAATAATGTTTATTTTATTCTGCACAGAGGAAATATTCATAAAAAACAATGATGCTCTAAGCCATAAATAAAGCCCTAGAAAATTTCAAAGGTCACTATCATCCAGACTACTTTTTGATAATAATTTAATAAAATTAGAAATTTGTAACAAAAAATAGCAAAAAAAATCCCATTGGTTTGCCAAATTACATATTACCAAATAACCCTTTGACACTTTTAATGCTTAGGTTAAAGAAATCACAAAAGACATAAATAAATATTTATAACAGTATGATAATGAAAATAATACATGTCAAAAATTTATCAGACAGAGGTGTATGACCGGCTCACTCAGTATGATCTTGGAGTTGTGAGTTCAAGCCCATATTGGATGTAGAGATTACTTAAAAATAAAATCTTAAAAAAGTTATCAGATAGATAAAGCAGTATTTATAGGAACGTATGTAGCTTTAAATAAGTAAATCAGGATACAGTACCTAAATTATATAAACATTCAACTTGAATTAGTAATAGAGCAAGTCTAAATAAAAAAGAAAGAAATTATAAAGATCAAGCAAAAAATAAATTAGAGAATAAAAATGGAGATAGATAATAATACCAAATTATGGTTCTTTAAAAATAGTTATAAGATAGATGGATATTTGGTGAAACTTACCAATATAAAAATAATATTCAAATAAAATATATACAATGAAAAACAGGAAATAACTTTCGTCATAATGGAAATTTAAAACTATCATGGGAGGTGCAGAGGCAAGATGGCAGAGGAGTATGGGACCTTGTTTCATCTGGTCCCTCAAATTTAGCTGGATATCTATCAAACCATTCTGAATGCACACGAATTCAGCCTGAGATGGAAGAATATATATCTGGAACTTTACAGGTAGAAAAGTGACAGCGTTTTGCAAGGTAGGAGGTGCAGAGTTGTGAATCTGTGGGGAGATATCAGAAGATAAAAGGAGCAGGGAGGGAGCCTCCATAAGCTGGATACTGGAAAGGGATATTGTACTGGAGCACTAAATCAGAACCCTTAGAAATCTGATCCAATGAGAAACATCTTTCTGAAAGAGGCTCAGAGGAAGAAAAGGGCAGAATTCTAGGTGGGTCATTGTGGTCTCAGGATCCCAGGAGACACAGAAAGAACGGAGGTGCCCGATTCAGTAGAGTGTCCCAGCAGCAGAGCAGGGAAACTGGTTATGGTCAGTGAGCCCAGGAGGGACTCCACAGCTTGGGTTGCCCTAAACCCTGAGCTAGGCCGGTTGGGTGACTGCTCTTTGCCTGAGCACCTTAAAAAGGACGGGAATGTATGGGCCATTTACCATCCCCTGGGAGGGGTGAAAAGGCTGCACCCATGACTGGGCAACAGCTCTCAGGGTGGTGGCAGGCCTGGAAAGGACAGTAGGGAAACACCCAACCAAAACCCGAGAGCAGCAGAGAAAGGTATGCTCAGGAGCCCACAACTCTTCTCAGTACCAAGGACACAAAGGGCATGGGTCCCTGGGACTCCCCCCCAGGGAAGATTGCAGTGGGTGTGCACTGCAAGAGTCTGCAGAGTTTGGCACACACAAAAGTGAAAATGGTTTGTCCCAGAGGGTTTATTGAAGGGGGGGAACTGTAATCTCTCACCTCTGGGCTGGAGATTGGGCTTGGCCAGTTTTGCTCTGATCCTCTGAAGAGGCTCCTAACACCTTCAGGGAACAAAAGCCACACAGATGACCTGCTTACACTGAGCCCAGACCCCTGACAAGGGGTGGGGCAACTCTACCCAGGCAATGACACCTGAGAAGCAGCACAGCAGGCCCCTCCCACAGAAGACAAGTTAGAGGAACAGGTGGACTACGACTTCATGGAACCCACAAGTCTGTAAAACTCCAATGCCAGGGGAAATAGTATATTGAGCTACAGGTGTTTTCTCATGACTCATTTATTATTCAGACTAAAATTTTCCATTTCTATTTTTTTTTACCTTTTTCCCATTTCAACTAGATTCTTGTTTTACCAATGTATGTTTTTAAGTCGTTTTCTAACTTTTATTTTTTACATCTACATTTTATTCATATGGGCTTCATTTTAGTCCTTTTTCACTCTATTCAAATTCATTTATTTATTTATATATTCATTTATTTTTTAATTTAAATTCAATTAGCCAAGGTATAGTGCATCATTGGTTTTTGATATAATGTTCAATGATTGATCAGTTTAGTATAACACTCAATAACACCCAGTGCTGTATATATATATTTAATATATATATTATATGTACATATATATAACATATATATCTACATATAATATATATAATATATATATATAGTTTTGCTTTCTTTGCAATTTTGGAATACAGTGTCTTCTAACACACAGACCAAAATTCAGTCATGAACAAGTGGATCACTCTGCTTTGTCCACCCTTTGAGATTAGTCTCTCTCACCCCCCCTTTATTAATGTTTTATTTTGGTTTGGTTTTGTTTGCTTTTTTGTGGTGACGTCTGACCACTTTAGATTTGTCTAGGGTGTATTTTGCTTGGGTCATGGTTGATATTTTGGAATCTGCTCATTTGCTCACCCATCCTTCTATGGGCAAAATGACTAGAAGGAGGAATTCACAACAAAAGAAAACCAGAGGAAATGTTCTCTGCCACAGAGCTAATTGATGTGGATATAAGTTATATGTCAGAGATGGAATTCAGGATAGCAATTATAAAGTTAATACCTGGGATTGAAAAAAGTATCAATGACAATACAGAATCTCTAAGGGCAGAAATGAGATCTAATTTGGCCGTACTTAAAAATTCTCTGAGATGCAGTCTAAATTGGATGCTCTAACAGCTAGAGTCAATGCGGCAGAAGAGAGAATAAGTAATCTAGAGAGCAGGCTGATGGATGGGAAGGAAGTTGACGAAAAAAAGAGAAAGACAACTAGTAACCCATGAAGAAAGATTTCGTGAATTTAATGATGCCATGAAATGAACCAATGTCAGAATTATTGGAGTGCCCAAGGAGGTGGGTAGACAGAGGGCCAGAAGGTATATTTGAACAAATCATAGCGGAGAACTTCCCTAACACGGGGAAGGAAACAAGCATTCACGTCCAAGAGACAGAGAGGACCCCTCGGAAAATCAATAAAAATAGATCAACACCCTGACATGTAATAGTAAAGCTTGCAAATCTTAGAGAAAAAGAAGCTATCCCGAGAGCAGTTAAGGAGAGGAGGTTCCTTATGTACAGAGGGAGGAACATCAGAATAACCTCAGACCTATCCATAGAAACCTGGCAGGCCAGAAAGGGCTAGCAAGATATATTCAGGGTAATAATGAGAAGAACATGCAGCCAAGATACTTTATCCAGCAGGGCTGTTATTCAGAATGGAAGGAAAGATAAAGAGCTTCCAGGGCAGACAGAAATTGAAAGAATATGTGACCACTAAGCTAGCCCTGAAAGAAATATGAAAGGAGATACTGTAAACGAACAGAGACCCTAAGAGTAACACAGACCAGAAAGTAACAGAGACAATATGCAGAAACAGGGACATTACAGGCAGTACAATGACACGAAATTCATATCTTTCAATAGTTTCTCTGAATGAAAATAGGCTAAATGCTCTAATAAAGACACACATGGTTTCATATTGGATAAAAAAAACAAGAAACATCCATACACTGTCTACAAGGGCCTCATTTTAGACCTAGACAACGTGAGACTGAAAGTGAGGGGGTAGAGAACCATTTACACACTAATGGACCTGAAAAGAAAGCTGGAGTAGCAATCTTCATATCAGAAAAATTAAATTTTAAACCATAGACTGTAGTAAGAATTGTAGAGGGATACTATATCATCCTTAAAGGATCTATCCAACAAGAAGATCTAACAACAGTAAATATCTATGCCTTCAACGTGGGAGTAGCCAATTATGTAAACCAATTAATAACCAAAGTAAAAAAAAATATTGATAATAATACATTAATGGTAGGGGACTGCAACACCCCATTCACAGCATTGGAGAGATCATCTAAGCAGAAGATCAATAAGGAAACAAGGGCTTTGAATGACACACTGGATCAAATGGACTTCACAGTTATATACAGAACATTCCATCCTAAAACAACAGAATACTCATTCTTCTTGAATGCACATGGAACTTTCTCCAGAATAGATCACATACTGGGTCACAAATCAGGTCTCAAACTATACCAAAAGATTGAGATTATTGCCTGCATATTTCCAGATCATAATGCTTTGAAACCTGAACTCAATCACAAAAGGAAATTTGGAAGGAACTCAAATACTTAGAGGTTAAAGAGAATCCTGCTAAAGAATGTTTGGGTCAACCAGGAAATTAAAGAACAACTTAAACAATTCATTGAAACTAAAGAGAATGAAAACACATTGGTTCAAAACTTATGGGATACTGCAAAGGTGGTCCTAATAGGGAAGTACATAGCAATTCAAGCCTCTCTCAAAAAATTAGAAAAATCCCAAATACACAAGCTAACCTTACACCTAACGGACCTGGAGAAAGAACAGCAAATAAAGCCTAAGTCCAGCAGGAAAAGAAAAATAATAAAGATTAGAGCAGAAATCAATGAAATAGAAACAACAACAACAACAAAAACCAGTAAAACAGTTAAACAAAACTAGAAGCTGGTTCTTTGAAAGAATTAATAAGACTGATAAACCCCTGGCCAGACTTATCAAAAAGAAAGAGAAAGGATGCAAAGAAGTAAAATTATGAATGAAAGAGGAGAGATTACAACCAACACCAATAAATATAAACAAGTATAAGAATATATTATAAGTAATGAAATACCAACAAATTAGGCAATCTGGAAAAAAATGGATGCATTCCTGAAAACTCATAAACTACCAAAACTGAAACAGGAAGAGATAGAAAATCTGAACAGACCAATAACCAGTGAGGAGATTTAAGCAGTAATCAAAAACCTCCCAAAAAACAAGAGTCCAGGGCCTGATGGATTCTCAGGGGAATTGTACCAAGCATTGAAAGAATTAATACCCATTCTACTGAAGTTGTTTCAAAAAATAGAAACAGAAGGAAAGCTTCCAGACTCATTCTATGAGGCCATCATTACCCTGATCCCCAAACCAGGCAAAGACCTAATCAAAAAGGAGAATTTCAAACCAATATCCCTGATGAACATGAACCCCAAAATTCTTAGTAAAATCTTAGCTAATAGGATCCAACACTACAGTAAAGGTATCATCCACCACGACCAAGTGGGATTTATCCCTGGGATGCAAGGGTGGTTCAACATTCACAAATCAATCAATGTGATAGAACCTATTAATAAGAGGAAAGAGAATAATCATATGGTCCTCTCAATTGATGTAGAAAAAACAATTGACAAAATATAGCATCCTTTCTTGATTAAAACTCTTCAAAGTATAAGGGTAGAGGGAACATACCCCAATATCATAAAAGCCATCAGTGAAAACCCAAAGCGTGTATCATTCTCAATGGGGAAAAACTGAGAGCTTTTCCCTTAAGGTCAGGAACACGACAGGGATGCCCACTCTCACCACTATTGTTCATCATAGTACTAAAAGTCCTAGCATCAGCAATCAGACAACAAAAAGAAATAAAAGGCATTCAAACTGGCAAAGAAGAAGTCAAAATCTCACCCTTTGCAGATGACGTGATACTTTATGTGGAAAACCTAAAAGGCTCCGCCCCAATATTGCTAGAACTTATATAGTGATTCAGCAACATGACAGGATACAAAATCAGTGCACAGAAATCAGTGGCATTTCTATACACTAACAATGTCATTAAAGAATCAATCCCATTTACAATTGTACCAAAAATCATAAGATACCTTGGAACAAACCTAATCAAAGTGGTAAAGGATCTGTACTCAAGAAACTACAGAACACTTATGAAAGTAATTGAGGAAGACACAAAGAGATGAAAAACATTCCATCTTCATGGATTGGAAGAATAAATATTGTTAAAATGCCTATGCTGCCCAGAGTGATCTACAGATTCAATGCAATTTTATCAAAACACCATCGACATTTTTCACAGAGCTAGAACAACCAATCCTAAAATTTGTACAGAACCAGAATAGACCCAGAATCACCAGGGGAATGTTGAAAAAGAACACCAAAGCTGGGGACATCACAATGCCTGACTTCAGGCTATATTACCAAGCTGTGATAATCAAGACAGCATGTACTGGCAGAAAAACAGACACAGATCAATGGAACAGAATAGAGAGCCCATAAATGGACCTTCAACTCTATGGTCAACTAACCTTTGAAAAAGCAGGAAAGAATATCCAATGGAAAAAAGACAGTCTCTTCAACAAATGGTGTTTGGAAAATTGGACAACCACATGCAAAAGAATGAAACTCAACCATTCTCTTACACCATACACAAAGATAAACTCAAAATGGATGAAAGATCTAATGTGAGACAGGAATCCATCAAAATCCTGGAGGAGAACACAGGCAGCAACTTCTTCAACCTTGGACACAGCAATTTCTTGCTAGTCTCCAAAGGCAAGGGAAAGAAAAGGCAAAAATGAACTTTCAGGACTTCATCAAGGTAAAAAGCTTCTGCACAGCAAAGGAAACAGTCAACAAAACTAAGAGGCAACCCACGGAATGGGAGACGATATTTGCAAATGACATTACAGATAAAGGGCTGGTATCCAAGATCTATATAGAACTCATAACACTCAGCACCCCCAGAACAAAGAATACACTCAAGAAGTGGGTAGAAGACATAACAGACATTTCTCCAAAGAAGACATTCAAATGGCCACCAGACACATGAAAAAAATGTTCCATGTCACCTGCCATCAGGGAAATACAAATCAAAACCACAATGGTATGCCACCTTTCACCAGTTAGAATGGCTAAAATTAACAAGACGAGAAACAACAAATGTTGGTGAGAATGTGGAGAAAGAGGAAGCCTCTTACACTGTTGGTGGGAATGCAAACTGGTACAGCCACTCTGGAAAACAGTATGGCGGTTCCTCAAAAAGTTAAAACTAGAGCTACCCTACGATCCAGCATTTGCACTAGTGGGTATTTACACCCAAAATACAATGCGTTGATCCAAAGGAGTACCTGCACCCTAATGTTCATTGTGTTAATACCCATAATAGCCAAACTGTGGAAAGAGCCAAGATGTCCTTCAATAGATGAATGGATAAAGATGTGGTTCATATATACAGTGGAACATTACTCGGCCATCAGAAAGGATGAGTGCTTACCATTTACATTGACATGGATGGAACTGGAGGGTATTGTGTTAAGTGAAATAAGTCAAGCAGAGAGAGACAATTATCATATGGTTTCACTCATACTGGAATGTAAGGAATAGCACAGAGAATCATAGGGGAAGTGAGGGAAAACTGAATGGGAAGAAATCAGAGAGGGAGTCAAACCATGTGAGACTCTTGACTCCAGGAAACAAACTGAGGGTTGTGGAAAGGGAAGTGGGTGGGGGGATGGGGTAACTGGGTGATGGACATTAAGGAGGGCATGTGATATGATGAGCACTGGGTGTTGTATGTAGCTGATGAATCTTTGAACACTACTTCAAAAACTGGAGAGGTACTATATGTTGTCTAATTGAATTTAAATAAAAAAATAGATAAGACTTTCATGAAAAAGTAATGCCCATAATTTGAAAACCTAGGTGAAAATAAATTCCTAAGAAAATGTGAAATGTTAAAATTGACTTAAGAAAAAATAATTTTTAGACTAATAAGTATTAAAGAAATTGATGTTAATCAAAGACCTCCTTTCTCCTGAAACTTCAGGTACAGTTGTTCTTTTTTTTTATTTAAATTCAATTAGCCAACATATAATACATCATTTGTTTTTTATGTAATGTTCAATGATTCATTAGCTGTGTATAACACTCAGTGCTCATCATTTCACATGCCCTTCTTAATGCCCATTACCCAGTTACCCCAGAGGGAGATAAACCATTAGAGACTCTTGACTCTGAGCTATAGTTGGTTTTACCAAACTCTTTTGTTTGAGGTATAATTGACACACAATGTTGTATTAGTTTTAGGTGTACAACATAGTGATTCAACATTTTTATACTTTGCTAAATGGTCACCACTATGTTTAGTTATCACCTGTCACCTCAGAAAGTTAATACAATATTTTTGACTATATTCCTCATTCTGTACATTACATCGCCATGACTTACAGTTGACTATTGAACAACTTGGGTTTAGGGGTGCTAACGTCTACATAGCCAAAAATATGCATGTAACTTTTGATTTCTCAAAAACTTTACTAATAGGGGCGCCTGGGTGGCTCAGTTGGTTAAGCTTCCGACTCTTGATTTTGGCTCAGGTCATGATCTCGGGTTGTGAGATGAAGCCCTGCATTGGGCCCTGTGCTCAGCAGGGAGTCTACTTGAGATTCTCTCTCTCTCTACCCCCTCTGCCCCTTTCTCCTATTCTCTCTCAAATAAATATTAAAAAAACTTCATTAACAGCCTACTGTTGACCAGAAGTCTCACTGATTAACAGTTGATTAACATTTGATTAACACATATTTTGTGTGTGTGTATTATATACTATATTCTTACAATAAAGTAAGCTAGAGAAATTAAAATGTTATTGAAAACATCATGGAGAAGCAAAAATACATTCACAGTATTGTGCTGTAAAAATATTTATATAAGTGGACCCATGCAGTTCAAACCAGTGTTAGTCATGGTTCAACGGTATTTATTTTATAACTGGACATTTGTACTTAAATCCCTTCACCCATTTCATGTCCCCAATGCCCCTCTCCTCTGGCAACCACAAATCCGTTCTCTATTTTTATGAATTGGGGTTTCATTTTGTTTGTTTTGTTTTTTAGATTCAACATATAAGGGAAATCATGTGGTATTTGTCCTTCTGTGTCTGATTTATCTCACTTAGATTACAACTTTCAAGTCCATCCATGTTGTCACAAATGGCAAGATAATCATTTTATATGGCTGAGTAGTATTGTATATATTTAATATACACTATATATATTTCATATATCTTTTCAAATTAATATTTTTATTTTCTTTGAATAGATACCCAGTAGTGGAATTACTGGATCATATAGTATCTCTATTGTTAATTTCTTGAAAAACCTCCATACTGTCTTCATAGTAGCTGCATTAATTTACATTACCACCAACATTACAGAAGCGTTCCCTTTTATCCACATCCTTGCCAACACTTGTTTTTTCTTGTCTTCTTAATAATAGCCATTATAACTGGTATATTTCATTATGGTTCTGATTTGAATTTCCCTGATAATTAGTGATATATAGCATCTTTTCATGTGCCTGCTGGCCATCTGTATATCCTCTTTGAAAAAATATCTATTCAAATCTTCTGCTCTTTTTTTTAGTCAATTTTTTATAGCTCCTGAATTGTATTTCTTCATATGTACTTGAGTATTAACCTTTTATCAGATATATGATACATTCTCCCATTCAGTGTATTGCTTTTTCATTTTGTTGATTGTTTCCTTTGCTGTGCAGAACCTTATTTTGATGTAGTCCCATTCATTTATTTTTGCTTTTGTTTTCCTTGCCTTTGAAGTCATATTAAAAAATCACTAAGACAAATGTCAAGAAGCTTACCAGTTATATTTTCTTCTATCAATTTTATGGTTTCAGGTCTTAGATTAAGGACTAATCCATTTTAGCTGATTTTTGTATATGGTACATGACAGTGCTCCACTTTCATTCTTTTACATGTAGCTTTCTAATTTCCCAACATTATTTATGTTTCTTTTCCATTGTATATTCTTTCCAACATTGCCAAAATTTAATTGGCCATATAGGTGAGGGTTTATTTCTTGGCTCTTTATTCTATTCCATTGATCTTGGTGCCTGTTTTTATGCCAATACAATACTGTTTTGATTACAATAGCTTCACAGTATACTTAGAAATCAGGGAGCATGATACCTCTGGATTTGTTCTACTTTCTCAAGATTGTTTCGGTTATACATGATCTTTTATGTTTTCATAGAAATTTTAGGATTGTTTGTTCTAGATATGTAAAAAATAACATTGGAACTTTAATCAGGAATGCATTAAATCTGTAGCTATTTTTGGGTAGTTTGGACATTTTAACAATATTAATTCTTCCAATCCATGAGCACAAAATATCTTCCCATTTACGTGTATCTTCTTCAAACTTTTTCTTCAATGTCATAATTTTCAGTGGCCAGGTTTTTCATCTCCTTGGTTAAACTTATTCCTAGTTTTTTTTTCCTTTTAATATAATTGCAAACAGCATTTTTTCTTGATTCATCTTTCTGATAGTCCATTACAAGTGTACAAAAATTCAACAGATTCTGTATATTAATTTTGTGTTCTGAGAATCTACTGAATATATTTATTTGTTCTATCAATTTTTTGATGGGGTTTTAAGGGTCTTCTACATATAGTATCAGGTGATCCACTAATAGTAAAAGCTTTATTTCTTCCTTTCCAATTTTAGCTGCATTTAATTTTTTTCTAGCCTAATTGCTATGGTGGTATTTTCAATATAAATGTTGAATAAAAGTGGGAACTAGGATAGTAGGCATCCTTGTCTTGTTCCTGATCTTTATTTAAGGAAACCTTTCAGCTTTTCACCATTGAGTATGATTTTGACTGTGGGTTTTTCATATATGACCTTTATTATATTGAGGTATGTTCCCTCTATACCCACTTTGTTGAGAGTTATGGCAAATGGATGTTCAGTTTGCTTAATGCTTTTTCTGTGTCTATTGAGATGATGGTATGATTGTTTTTCTTTCATATTGTTAATATAATGAAATATGTTGATTGATTTGTGGGTGTGGTACCAACCTTGCATCACTGGAATAAATCCCACTTGATCATAGTTCTTTTCATGTATTGTTAAATTCAATTTGCTAATGGATTAAAGACCTAAGTGTGAGACCTGAAACCATAAAAATCCTAGAGAAGAACAGAGGCAGTAATGTCTTTGACATTGGCTGTAGCAACTTCTTTCTAAATATGTCTCCTGAGGCAAGGGAATCAAAAGCAAAAATAAACTACTGGGACTACATCAAAATTGAAAGTGTCTGCACGAAAAAGAAAACAATAAACAAAACTAGAAGGCAACTTATGGAATGGGAGAAGATAGCTACAAATGACATATCTGATGAAGGGTTAGTATTCAAAATATATAAAGAACTTATAAAACTCAATACCCAAAAACCAAATAATCCAGGTAAGAAATGGGCAGAAGACATGAATAGACACTTCTCCAAAGAAGACATATAGATATCCAACAGACACATGAAAAGATACCCAACATCATTCATCATCAGGGAAATAAGAATCAAAACTACAAGAAGATATTACCTCATATCTGTCAGAGCAGCTAAAATCAACACAAAAAAACGGCAGGTATTGGCAAGGATGTGGAGAAAGGGAACCCTCTTGCAATGTTGGTGGGAAAGCACACTGGTGCAGCCACTCTGGAAAACAGTATGGAGGTTCCTCAAAAAGTTAAAAATAGAACTACCCTAGAACCCAGCAATTACACTAGTAGGTATTTACCCAAAGAATACAAAGACACTAATTCAAAGGGGTACATGCACCCTGATGTTTATAGCAACATTGTCAACAATAGCCAAATTATGGAAACAACCCAAGTGTGCATTGACTGATGAATGGACAAAGAAGTGGTATATATATCCAATGGAATATTACTCAGCCATAAAAAATTAAATCTTGCCATTTGCAATGATGTGGAAGGAGCTATAAAGTATTATGCTAAGTGATGTAAGTCAGTCAGAGAAAGACAAATACCATATGATTTCACTCATACGTGGAACTTAAGAAACAAAACAAACGAGCAAAGGGAAAAAAAAGAGAGAAAATCAAAACCAAGAAACAGGCTAAACTATAGAGAACAAACTCATGGTTACCATGGGGGAGGTGTATGTGGGAATGGGTTAAATAGGTTATGGGGATTAAGGAGTACCCTTTTTAAGATGAGCACTGGATGTTGCATGTTAAGTGTTGAATCACTAAATTGTACACCTGAAACTAATATTACACTGTATGTTAACTAACTCTAATTTAAATAAAAACTTAAAAAATTAATTTGCTAATATTTTGTTGAAGATTTTGCATCTACATTAATCAGGAATATAAGTCTGTAATTTTCTTTTTGTGGTGTCCTTGTCTGGTAGGATATCAAGGTGATGATGGCCTTGTAAGATGAGTTTGGTAGTTTTTCCTCCTTTCAATAATTTTGAAGAGTTTGAGGAAGATTCAATCTTTGAATGATTGGTAGAATTCACCAATGAAGCCATCTCATTTTGGATTGAAAAATTGTTGAGAGTTGTTTTATTTTCTGATTAGTGATTCAATCTGCCTACTAGTAATCTGTGTATTCAGATTTTCTACTTTTTCATGATTCAGTCTCGGAAGATTGTGTGTTTCTATGAATTTATTCATGTCCTTTGATTTGTCAAATTTGTTGGTGTGTAATTGTGTATTGTGGTCTCTTATTCTTTATATTTTTGTCATATTAATTGTAACATCTCCCCTTCCATTTCTGATTTAAATTATTAGAGCTTTCCCTCATTTTCTTCTTGTTTAGTCTAGCGAGAAGTTTGTCAATGTTATCTTTTCAAAGAACCAATTCTTAGTTTCATCGATATTTTTATTGTCTTATAGTCTGTATTTCATTTATTTCTGCCTTTCTCTTTATTATTTCCTTTATTTTATTAACTTTGGCTTGATATTTTTTCTAGTTCTTTTAGGTATAAAGTTAAATTGTTAGTTGAGATTTCTCTTGTTTCTTGAAGTAGGTCTGTAATGCTATAAACTTCCCTTTTAGAACCATATTTGATGTATACCATTGACTCTGGTGTGTTGCATTTCTCTTTTCATTTGTCTCTAGGTATTATTTTGCTTCTCTTTTGATTTATTCTACTATCTAGTAGTTGTTCAGTTGATTGTTGTTTAATCTCTACATATTTATAGTTTTTACAGTTTTCTTTTTTGTGGTTGATTTCCAGTTTCATACTTTTTTTGGAAAAGATGCTTGACTTGATTTTAATCTTGAATTTTGGGGGGGGTTAATTTTTTTATTGCTCTGTTAATCACCATACATTACATCATTAGTTCTTGAGGTAGTGTTCCATGATTCATTGTTTGCACATAACACCCAGTGCTTCACGCAGACTGTGCCCTCTTTAATACCCATCACCAGGCTAACCCATCCCCCCACGCTCCTCCCCTCTAGAACCCTCAGTTTGTTTTTCAGAGTCCATCGTCTCTCATGGTTCCTCTTCCCCTCCAACTTACTCCCCTTCATTCTTCTCCTCCTGCTATCTTCTTTTTCTTTTTTCTTAACGTATGTTGCATTATTTGTTTCAGAACTACAGATCTGTGATTCAACAGTCCTGCACAATTCACAGTGCTCACCATCGCACATACCCTCCCCAATGTCTATCACCCAGCCACCCCATCCCTCCCACCCCCACCACTCCAGCAACCCTCAGGTTGTTTCCTGAGATTAAGAATTCCTCATATCAGTGAGGTCATATGATACATGTCTTTCTCTGATTGACTTATTTCACTCAGCATAACACCCTCCAGTTCCATCCACGTCGTTGCAAATGGCAAAATCTCATTCCTTTTGATGGCTGCATAATATTCCATTGTGTATATATACCACTTCTTTTTTATCCATTCATCTGTCGATGCACATCTTGGCTCTTCCCACAGTTTGGCTATTGTGGACATTGCTGCTATAAACATTGGGGTGCATGTACCCCTTCGGATCCCTACATTTGTATCTTTGGGGTAAATACCCAGTAGTGCAATTGCTGGATCGTATGGTAGCTCTATTTTCAACTGTTTGAGGAACCTCCATACTGTTTTCCATAGTGGTTGCGCCAGCTTGCATTCCCACCAACAGTGTAGGAGGGTTCCCCTTTCTCCACATTCCCGCCAACATCTGTCGTTTCCTGACTTGTTAATTCTAGCCATTCTGACTGGTGTGAGGTGGTATCTCATTGAGGTTTTGATTTGGATTTCCCTGATGCCGAGCGATGTTGAGCACTTTTTCATGTGTCTCTTGGCCATTTGGATGTCTTCTTTGGAAAAATGTCTGTTCATGTCTTCTGCCCATTTCTTGATTGGATTATTTGTTCTTTGGGTGTTGAGTTTTATAAGTTCTTTATAGATTTTGGATACTAGCCCTTTATCTGATATGTCATTTGCAAATATTTTCTCCCATTCTGTCGGTTGTCTTTTGGTTTTGTGGACTGTTTCTTTTGCTGTGCAAAAGCTTTTTATCTTGATGAAATCCCAATAGTTCATTTTTGCCCTTGCTTCCCTTGCCTTTGGCAATGTTTCTAGGAAGACGTTGCTGTGGCTGAGGTCAAAGAGGTTGCTGCCTGTGTTCTCCTTTAGGATTTTGATGGACTCCTGTCTCACATTTAGGTCTTTCAATCATTTTGAGTCTATTTTTGTGTGTGGTGTAAGGAAATGGTCCAGCTTCATTCTTCTGCATGTGGCTGTCCAATTTTCCCAACACCATTTGTTGAAGAGACTTTTTTCCATTGGACATTCTTTCCTGCTTTGTCAAAAATGAGTTGACCATAGAGTTGAGGGTCCATTTCTGGGCTCTCCATTCTGTTCCATTGATCTATGTGTCTGTTTTTGTGCCGGTACCATACTGTCTTGATGACAGCTTTGTAATAGAGCTGGAAGTCCGGAATTGTGATGCCGCCAGCTTTGCTTTTCTTTTTCAATATTCCTCTGGTTATTCGGGGTCTCTTCTTGTTCCTTTCAAATTTTAGGATTATTTGTTCCATTTCTTTGAAAAAAGTGGATGGTATTTTGATGGGGATTGCATTGAATGTGTAGATTTCTCTAGGTAGCATTGACATCTTCACAATATTTGTTCTTCCAATGCATGAGCATGGAACGTTTTTCCATTTCTTTGTGTCTTCTTCAATTTCTTTCATGAGTATTTTATAATTTTCTGAGTACAGATCCTTTGCCTCCTTGGTTAAATTTATTCCTAGGTATCTTATGGTTTTGGGTGCAATTGTAAATGGGATCGACTCCTTGCTTTGTCTCTCTTCTGTCTTGTTGGTGTACAGGAATGCCACTGATTTCTGTGTGTTGATTTTATATCCTGCCACTTTACTGAATTCCTGTATGAGTTCTAGCAGTTTTGGGGTGGAGTCTTTTGGGTTTTCCACATACAGTATCTGCAAAGAGTGAGAGTTTGACTTCCTCTTTGCCGATTTGGATGCCTTTGATTTCTTTTTGTTGTCTGATTGTTGTGGCTAGGACTTCTAATACTATGTTGAATAGCAGTGGTGATAGTGGACATCCCTGCCGCGTTCCTGAACTTAGGGGAAAAGCTCTCAGCTTTTCCCCATTGAGAATGATATTCGTTGTAGGTTTTTCATAGATGGCTTTTATGATATTGAGGTATGTACCCTCTATCCCTATACTCTGAAGAGTTTTGATCAAGAAAGGATGCTGTACTTTTTCAAATGCTTTTTCTGCATCTATTGAGAGGATCATATGATTCTTGTTCTTTCTTTTGTTAATGTATTGTATCACATTGATTGGTTTGCGGATGTTGAACCAGCCTTGCAGCCCAGGGGTAAATCCCACTTGGTCATGGTGAATAATCCTTTTAATGTACTGTTGGATCCTATTGGCTAGTATTTTGGTGAGAATTTTTGCATCCATGTTCATCAAGGATATTGGTCTGTAATTCTCCTTTTTGATGGGGTCTTTGTCTGGTTTTGGGATGAAGGTAATGGCGGCCTCATAAAATGAGTTTGGAAGTTTTCCTTCCATTTCTATTTTTTGGAACAGTTTCAGGAGAATAGGTATTAATTCTTCTTGAAATGTTTGGTAGAATTCCCATGGGAAGCCATCTGACCCTGGGCTTTTGTTTGTTGGGAGATTTTTGATGACTGCTTCAATTTCCTTAGTGGTTATAGGTCTGTTCAGGTTTTCTATTTCTTCCTAGTTCAATTTTGGTAGTTGATACATCTCTAGGAATGCACCCATTTCTTCCAGGTTATCTAATTTGCTGGCATAGACTTGCTCATAATATGTTCCTATAATTGTTTGTATTTCTTTGGTTTTGGTTGTGATCTCTCCTCTTTCATTCATGATTTTGTTGATTTGGGTCATTTCTCTTTTCTTTTTGAAAAGTCTGGCCAGGGGTTTATCAATCTTGTTAATTCTTTCAAAGAACCAGCTCCTAGTTTCGTTGATCTGTTCTACTCTTCTTTGGGTTTTTATTTCATTGATTTCTGCTCTGATCTTTATTATTTCTCTTCTCCTGCTGGGTTTAGGCTTTATTTGCTGTTCTTTCTCCAGCTCCGTTAGACTTAGGGTTAGGTTGTGTATTTGAGACCTTTCTTGTTTCTTGAGAAAGGCTTGTATTGCTATATACTTTCCTCTCAAGACTGCCTTTGTTGTATCCCAAAGATTTTGAAGAGTTGTGTTTTCATTTTCATTGGTTTCCATGAATTTTTTAAATTCTTCTTTAATTTCCTGGTTGACCCAGTCATTCTTTTTTTTTAAAGATTTATTTATTATTTATTTTGAGAGAGTGAGAATGAGAGAGAGAGAGAGAGAGTACATGAGAGGGGAGAGGGTCAGAGGGAGAAGCAGACTCCCTGCTGAGCAGGGAGCCCGATGCGGGACTCGATCCCGGGACTCCAGGATCATGACCTAAGCTGAAGACAGTCGCTTAACCAACTGAGCCACCCAGGCACCCTGACCCATTCATTCTTTAGTAGGATGCTCTTTAGCCTCCATGTATTTGAGTTCTTTCCGACTTTCGTCTTGTGATTGAGTTCTAGTTTCAAAGCATTGTGGTCTGAAAACATGGAGGGAATAATCCCAATCTTTTGGTACCAGTTGAGACCTGATTTGTGACCTAGGATGTGATCAATTCTAGAGAATGTTCCATGGGCACTAGAGAAGAATGTGTATTCCGTTGCTTTGGGATGGAATGTTCTGAATATGTCTGTGAAGTCCATTTGGTCCAGTGTGTCATTTAAAGTCTTTATTTCCTTGTTGATCTTTTTTGCTTAGATGATCTGTCCATTTCGGTGAGGGGGGTGTGAGAGTCCCCCACTATTATTGTATTGTTGTCAATGTATTTCACCGCTTTTGTTATTAATTGCCTTATATAATTGGCTGCTCCCATGTTAAGGGCATACATATTTACAATTGTTAGATCCTCTTGTTAGATAGACCCTTTAACGGAGGATATAGTGTCCTTCCTCATCTCTTATTACAGTCTTTGTTTTAAAATCTAATTTGTCTGATATAAGGATTGCCACCCCAGCTTTCTTTTGCTGTCCATTAGCATGGTAAATGGTTTTCTACCCCCTCACTTTCAATATGGGGGTGTCTTTGGGTCTAAAATGAGCCTCTTGCAGACAGCATATTGATGGGTCTTGTTTTTTAATCCAATCTGATAGCCTGTGTCTTTTGATTGGGGCATTTAGCCCATTTACATTCAGGGTAACTATTGAAAGGTATGAATTTAGTGCCATTGTATTGCCTGTAAGGTGACTGTTACTGTTTATTGTCTGTGTTCCTTTCTGATCTATGCTGCTTTTAGGCTCTCTCTTTGCTTAGAGGACCCCTTTCAATATTTCTTGCAGGGCTGGTTTTGTGTTTGCAAATTCCTTTAGTTTTTGTTTGTCCTGGAAGCTTTTTATCTCTCCTTCAATTTTCAGTGAGAGCCTAGCTGGATATAGTATTCTTGGCTGCATATTTTTCTCATTTAGTGCTCTGAAGATATCTTGCCAGTCCTTTCTGGCCTGCCAGGTCTCTGTGGATAGGTGTTTTGCCAATCTAATATTTCTACCATTGTAGTTACATATCTCTTCTCCCGAGCTGCTTTCAGGATTTTCTCTTTGTCTCTGAGACTCGTAAGTTTTACTATTAGATGTCGGGGTGTTGACCTATTTTTATTGATTTTGAGAGGGGTTCTGTGTGCCTCCTGGATTTTGATGCCTGTTTCCTTCCTCACATTAGGGAAGTTCTCTGCTATTATTTGCTCCAATATACCTTCTGCCCCTCTCTCTCGTTCTTCTTCTTCTGGGATCCCAATTATTCTAATGTTGTTTCGTCTTAGCGTATCGCTTATCTCTCGAATTCTGCCCTCGTGATCCTGTAGTTCTTTCTCTCTCTTTTTCTCAGCCTCTTTATTTTCCATCATTTTGTCTTCTATATTGCTGATTCTCTCTTCTGCCTCATTTATCCTATCAGTTAGTGCCCCCATTTTTTATTGCACCTCATGAATAGCCTTTTTGATTTCAACTTGGTTAGATTTTAGTTCTTTTATTTCTCCAGAAAGGGTTTCTCTAATAACTTCCACCCTTTTTTCAAGCCTAGCTAGTATCTTTAAAGTCATGATTCTGAACTCTAGGTCCAACATCGTACTAATGTCCGTATTGAGTAGGTCCCTGGCTGATGGTACTATCTCTTGTTCTTTTTGCTGAGGTTATTTTTTTCATCTTGTTATTTTGTCCAGAGGAAAATAGATGAGTGAGAGAACAAAATGGTAACAGGTTAACAACGTCCCCAGCAAATATACTCTATACAAATCAGAAAAGACCTGAAACCAGGGGAAAAGAAAGGGAAAGAAAGAGAAAAGAAAGAAAAAAACCCAAAAAGATAAAGATAAAAACAAAAACAGAACAATACAAAAAAACCAGAATATGATCAAATATGATCAGGCTAGTGCATAGATCAGTGCCACACACTAGATTTTGGGCGCATTTTGGTCTGTTAGAAAAAAGTGCCTCCTAAAATTTTAAAGGAAGTAAGACTTATATATGTACAAAATAAGGGTTGATACAATGAAGGGATGGAAGATGACTTCCAGTAAGTAGTCCCTTCTCTGTTCAGAGAGTTGTTGCTACTCTCTTCTTCGGTCTCCTGTTGAGTTCGTAGGTGTTCAGAATAGTTTGATCCCTATTCAACTGAATTCCCGAGACCAGACGAAATCCAGGTCTCCTACTCCTCTGCCATCTTGCTCTGCCCTCTTAATCTTGAATTTATTGAGACTTGTTTTCTAGCCTAACATGTGATCTGTCCTGGGAATGTTCTATGTGCCCTTGAGAAGGATGTATATTCTATATGCACTTGAGAAGAATGTATATTCTGCTGCTTTCGGATGGAATATTCTGTATATATGTTTTAAGTCCATCTGGCCTAATGTGTCTTTTAAGGCCAATATTTCCTTATTGTTTTGTTTTGGTTTTTTTTTTTTTTTGGTCTGGATGATCTATCCATTGATATAGTGGGGTTATAAATCCTATACTATTACTATATTGCTATAAATTTTTCCTTTTATGTCTGTTGTACATATTTTGTATAATACTTGTCATATATATTTTGGTGCTTTTATATTGGGTTCATATATATTTATGAATGTTATATCTTCTTGCTGGATTGACCACTTTATCATTATGTAGCACTCCTATTTGTCTTTTATTACAGTGTTTGTTTTAAAGTCTGTTTTGTCTGATATGCATATAGGTACAGCAGCTTTCTTTTCATTTCCATTTGCATGGAATATTTTTTACTATTTCCTCACTTTCTGTGTTCTTTTTTTTTTATTACGTTATGTTAGTCACCATACTCAGTACATCATTAGTTTTTGATGTAGTGTTGCATGATTCACTATTTGTGTATAACACCCAGTGGTCATTACAACATGTGCCCTCCTTAATACCCATCACTGGGCTTACATTTGAAGTGAGTTTCTTTCTTTTTCTTTGAAGTGAGTTTCTTTAGGCAATATTTAGATATGTCTTTTTTTTTTCCTATCTATTCAGCCACTCTATATCTTTTGATTGGAGACTTTAGCCCATTTACATTTAAGGTAATTTTGATAGGTATGTACCTATTGCCATGTGTTGTTTTCTGTTTTTGTGGTTTCTCTCTGTTCCTTTCTTCTCTTACTCTCTTTCCTTGTGGCTTGATGACTTTATTTAGTGTTATGTTTAGAATTCTTTTTCATTTTCTTTGTATATTTACTATGAATGTGTGCTTTTTTGTTACCATGAGGTTCACATATATAATCCTATGAATACAAGAGTCTCTCTTAAATTGATAACAACTTAAATTTGAACACATTCCAAAACTCTACATTTTTACTCCCCCACATCGTGTTTTTTAAGGTATTTATTTATTTATTTATTTATTTATTTATTTATTTATTTATTTATATTTTTTTATTTATTTCACAGAGAAAGAAAGAACACAAGCAGTCATGGTGGCAGGCAGAGGAAGAGGGAGAAGCAGGCTTCCTGCTGAGCAGAGGGCCTGATGTGGGGCTCTATCCCAGGATCCTGGGATCATGACCTGAGCCAAAGGCAGACACTTAATGGATTAAGACATCCAGGTGCCCCAAAGCAAATTGCTCAAACAGGGACATGAGCCTTGGACCCTCAGATTAAAAGTCTGATGCTCTACCGACAGTGCTATCTGGGCCACATTGTATTGTTTTTGATGTCATCTTTTACATATTTTTATTTTATATATCACTTAACTAATTATTATGCTATTGATTTACAACTTTTTTACTTTAACCTTCTTAGGAGTAACTTTGTAAGTGATTTATCTGTTACTGTTACTACATATTTACCTTTTCCAGGAAGATTTTTACTTTTGTATGGTTTCTTATGACTAATTAGTGTCATTTCTTTTCCAGTTAAAGAAGTCCCTTTAATATTTCTTTTAAAGCCAGTTTAGTAATGATGAACTCTTTTAGTTTTTTGTGTGTGTCTGGAAAAATCTTTACCTCCTCTTTGTATCTAAATGTTAAATTTCCCATTTAAGGTATTCTTGGTTGTAAGGTTTTTCCTTTCAGAACTCTGAGTATATCATGGCATTCCCTTTTGACTTGCAAAATTTCTGCTGAAAGAACTGATGACAACATTATGGGTTTTCATTTGTATTAACAATTTGTCTCCTGCTGCTTTTAAAATTCTTTCTTTATCTCTAACTTTTGACATTTCATTAATAATGTGTTTTGGTGTGGCTCTTTTTGGGATCATCTTATTTGACTCTCTCTGGGCTTCCTGGACCTGGATGTCTGTTTTCTTTTTTAGGTCATGGCAATTTTCAACCATTACTTCTACAAACAAGTTTTCTACCCTTTATCTTTTTCTTCTTTGGGACCCCTCTATTGTGAATGTTATTCCACTTGATATTTTCCCAGAGGTCTCTTTAGTTATCTTCATAAAAATTCTTTTCATTTTTGCTTCTGTCTAGGTGAGTTCCATTGTTTTGTCTTCCTGTTCATGGATCTATTCTTCTACTTCATCTAGTGTGCTTTTGAACACATCTGATATAATTTTCATCTATTATCGTATTCTTCAGCTGTGTGACTTTTGTTTTGTACTTCCTTATGTTGTTTTTTTTTTAAATTATCACTGTGTTCATCCATTCTCCTGATTTTAGTGACCACCTTTATGACCATCACTTTGAATTCTTTATGAGGTAGATTACTTATCTCCATATTATTAAGTTGTTTTTATGAGGTTTTGTCTTTTTTTTTTTCATTTGGAACATTTTTCTCTGTTTCCTCATTTTGCTTGACTCTCTGTACTTTTTTCTATGTATTAGGGCAAAACAGCTACCCTTTTCATTCTTGAAGGAGTGGCCTTGTGTAGGTGATGATCCTTTTTGTTCAACCTTGCCCTAGCTCTAAGATGTCTCTCAAATCTTTGCGATTGCTTAAACCACCTGATTGTCCCCATTTCGAGGGTGTGCCAAGACCTGTTAGTGATCCAAGAGAAGGAATCTCTTTTAGGGCCTTTTCAGGATGGTTGGAAGCCAGGCTCTCAGGCAGCAGTTTTTCAAGTATATTAATACAGTCCTGTGGGTTTACAACTGTAATCCCTGCTGGGCTCCAGACCAGGAAATCTAAAGTTGTCCCCTGGTTGACAGTTGCAAAAAATCAGGGTTTCAGATGAATGTATGAGTTCCTTTCAGGGAAGTCTCATCAAGCTGCAGTGAGGCTCAGAGGGTTTGCAAAGATGGTGTCTTTCTACTTAAGTTTTTTGGGAGTGCCTTCTTGGCTTCTACATGTTTGGGAAACCTGAGGCCTGTTTGTCAGACTGAATTCCAAGCTATGTAAATAGGACCTTTCCACAGGAAGACTGGGGTTTTGGTTTAGTCCACTGTCTGTGCAGTGCCCCAGTGGTGTTTTATTGCCATTAACTGTCTTTCTGATTGTCATAGTCCCATGAGCCTCTAGAAATCCAGCCCTTTTGGCCACCATGGCCAAGTGACCAGGTTTGTCCTTTGTATGGTTTGCACATGACTACTGACTTTAGCAAAGCAGCTGGAGATTGTAGAGGTTGGGACACACTCTCCAACTTCAGAAAGGCAGTTTAAAAAATGATTTTGTGTGTCTTTTGTCTTCAGGAATGTAGTGGGAGAATATCTTGTTTGTGCATATGTGCTGGCTTTACAATGGGAGCAGTAGACTGCTGAAATTGCCTGCTTTTACTAGCCCTAGTAAGGGTGCAGGGAAGTTTTGAAATCACCCATTCTAGTAGACTTTATTTAGTTAATGGGAGAACTCCAGAACAATTAGTGTTCACCTGCCTCCACCAGGGATTGGAGAGCACTGCAACATCCACTCTCTTTGCCCTCAGCAAATGTGACTTCTCATCCCCACCCATCCCTGCAAGAGGAAGCTGCATCTGAGCTTTTCTGACTGTTCTAGCAGGCTATGTGGAGAGTGCTACAATGGCATCCAACAGCACCTCCATCAACATGCCCCCATATCATCAAATGAATCTCTCTCATAGTCTAGAAGATACTAAAGTTTCTGTTATTTTCACTGTGTCTTATTGAGAATGAGACCACATGAGAGCCTTTCAAGAGGGGAATCTGTTTCCTATTGCACTTTTTGTCCCCCAGATGTCAGCTCAGTTGGTTTTCCAAAGCAGACATTCTGGAACTTGTCACTCCAGTGCAGATCCCAGAGACCAGGGTGCCCAATGTGGGGCACCAACCCCTCACTCCTCTGGAAGAAGTGCCTATGTGGTGAGATCACTCCTGTGTGTTGTTGCATCAGGGTTTAGGTGTTTCTGTGAGTCCATGTCTCTGCTTCTCTTACTCATTTTGAAGTGGTCCTTTTATTCTTTGTTGTGGAGAGCAGTTCATCTAGTTTTTAGATCTTTTTCATAGAGAAAACTCAGTCCAAGCTCATTCACCTCACCACATGATAGGCCAGTAAGTTGAAAGGCAAGATGTTGGGGTAAAGAAAACAACTTTATTCAGAAAACCAGCAAACTAAGCAGATGACAGCCTATTGTCTCAAAGAACCATCTTCCCCAGCATGAGATTTGAGCTTCTTTTATTTTAGGAAGTGGGGGAAACAGGAAGGGGTTGGAGTCAAAATGTGACTGATATCTGTAGATATCCATGAAAGGTTGTGTAACTTTTGTCCTTGGTCAGTTAGTCTTTGCATACAGGAATCTGTCATATTGTTCCTGTAAATCTTAAACATAACATATTCATTTCTGTGTGTACTTCCCTATCTCCTGAGTGAAGTAGGTTTTTGGTTAAAAGCAGTTTTTTCTTTCAAATCTCAGCTGTAAGCAAACCTCCTGCAATAATTAACATGCTTATGTGTAAGACTAAGCAGAAGTTTCTAAGCTATAGTCACACCAGCAAGGGAAATTGAAACAATATGGAGTCATACATGCTAAGTTTTCCCCTGTTACAATGATCCATAACTATCTGTAGATTTAATATGTCCCAGGAAGGAGGACAGTTCAAGATCTTCCTATGTCACCATTTGGATTCCCTCTCCCACCACAATTTTAAGGTATAGCTTATTCTTTTAACCAAATGTTTCCATAAAAGAGAATTAATGGAAGCTGAAAGTTCATTTTATGAGGCCAATATAATCTTGATTTCAAAACCAGGTAAGGAAAATACATGATAAAAAAAGTATAGAATTATTTCTCTTGGGAATTTAAATGCAAGATCTTGAATAAAATATTAGTTAACCATATGCAGTATTAAATTACAAAAATGCAAGAATTGTTCAATATCAGAAAATGTATCACTGTAATTCACCATATTAATATAATAAAGGACACATTTTACATATTATCTTAAATACAGAAAATCCTTTTGGTAAAGTTCAATGCATATTTACAATACAAACTGTTTAAAAACCTAGAATAGAAAACAACTTATTTAACTTGAGAAATGTTCTATAACAAAAACCTACAATAAAAATTTTACTTGTAATAGAGAAATTTAAATGTGTTACCTTTAATATCAGAAACTGGATAAAGATGCCCACTTTCAACATCATTTTTAAACGTAAGACTTGAGATTTTAACCAATATCATAGGGAAAGAAAAATAAATAATTTGAAAAGTATTGGAATGGAAGAGATAAAACTCTTACTATATACAGTTTATGTAATCTACCTCGGAAAACCAATGGAATCAATGAACTATTAGAAGAGTTCAGCAAAGTGGATAGGTAGAAGGAAAATTATAAGAATCAATAGAATTTCTCTATACCAATAATAATCAACGAGAAAATGAAATAAGAAACAAGATGCCATTCACAATAACACCAAAACCTCTAAAATTTGGGGAAACTAAATTAAATATGTAAGATATCTATGGAAAGAATTTCTAACTCTACTCTATAACATAGAACATAGAATATGTTCTGAATAAATGGAGAGAGAATCCATACTCATGACCAGGATAGCATGATATTATAAAGATATGTTTTCCCAAATGAATTTTTAATTCAATGGAATTCCAAACAATGTAGTTGAAGTTTTAATGTATTGATAGGCTTAGTCAAAATTTATGGAGAAATATAAAGATCCAAAACTAGCTAAGCCAATGATAAAAAGAATATAAAGGGGAGACTTGCCCTATTAGGTATTTTCATACCTTCAAGTTACAGTAATATCATTAGCATCATATATATGTATATATATATGTATAAGTATACATATATATATACATACATATAAACATACACACACACACATGCATATGAACCTAATTTATAATAAGATGGCTCCACAAATCAGTGCTGAATTGATCATCTAGAAAGAGATAGTGAGAAAAGCTGGCTCACTTTATGTAGGAACGTAAAACTGCATTTTTAATTTATAATTAATTATATGGATACACCCAATGATTTTGCTCCTGAGTGTATATTCTTAAAATATTTCCACGTGGGCCCATAGGGGTCCATAAATATCTGAGGATACTCACTTTGTTTCATTGTATCATTGTTCTTGGTGGTGGGAATTTGGGGTAATTTGGATGGACCTCACTGGAAGTATGGGTATATAACATGTGGTAGATGTATGTCATGAAGTACTGTGCAGCAGTTAGAAATAACTTATATGTACATGTAACTAGGGGCACCTGGGTGGCTCAGTCATTGGGCGTCTGCCTTCCGCTCGGGTCATGGTCCTGGGGTCCTGGGATCGAGCCCCGCGTCGGGCTCCCTGCTCCATGGGAGGCCTGCTTCTCCCTCTCCCATTCCCCCTGCTTGTGTTCCCTCTTTTGCTGTGTCTCTCTGTCAAATAAATAGATAAAATCTTTAAAAAAATTCCCCATTGAGAATGGGGAATTTTTTTAAAAAATCTTTAAAAAAATCTTTAAAAGAAAAAGAACTTATATGTACATGTAATCAAATAGAAGGGCCTTAAAAACAATGCTTAGTAATGGAAAAAGTATTAAAAATTATATATAATAATAAATATATAATTTGTATGTTTAATATATTATATTGTATATAAATTACATATATACTTTATGTAAATTGAAAAATCATTCCCACAAAAAGAACAATACATATTTTACAGCAGCAAACAAAAATATACATATTAAGGGGGCACCTGGGTGGCTCAGCCATTGGGCGTCTTCCTTCAGCTCAGGTCATGATCCCAGAGTCCTCGGATCGAGCCCCTCATTGGACTCCCTGCTCTGTGGGAAGCCTGTTTCTCCCTCTCCCACTGCCCCCCTGCTTGTGTTTCCTCTCTGGCTGTCTCTCTTTTTCTGTCAAATAAATAAAAATCTTTAAAAAATACATATTAAGTACATTAGAATTCTTGTCTATGTATGTGGGGGCAAGGGAATAAGAAGAAATAAAATGAGAAGAGTCTTGTATGGACTAATGACAATATGCCATTAACTGAGGATTATGATTAACTTTACCATTTGCATCTGATGGCTCAGCATTGTGTAATCCAAGTGTGAGCAAGTTAGAATGACAGTTATTTGTCTAGGGTGAGACCAACAGCTGTGTAATAAGGTTGGTTTACCAAACTTAAGTACAACAAATGATTATCAAGGGAGAATTTTGGTAATGATGAGTGACCAGCCATCTTATTTATACCCAAACTCTGCAGTAATGAGTGTTGGGATTACTGAAAATACTAGTAGAAACAAGATATTACACCCTGTTCCCCCTGAGCCACCTCTCCTGGGAAGGTTGGGAGTGAGGTTTACCTACATTTATCTACTGGAGGGATTTAAAATACTTGGGTATTTTCTAGAAATAAAAGGCTTCCTCAGGGGCCATATACTTCCCAATGGTTCTTTTCATAATACCGTGAGTCCAGGACTGACTATCCAGACTAGTTATTTAAGCTTCCCTAGCCTAGGAGTTCTGCAAAATCTGCTAAGAAACCATATGAAGAAAGGGTCTTGTGTACTGGATCTCTAGAACTGGAAATGATAGAGTAGATACACATTTATATAGATTGCTAAGATCAAAAGGAAAGTCAGAGACTTACCTCACTTTGAATAGTTTCTATTTTTTTTTATTGAAGTATAGTTGATATACAATGTTACAAAAGTTTCATGTGTCTGGGGCACCTGGGTGGCTCGGTCAGTTAAGTGTCCAACTCTTGGTTTTGGCTAGGGTCATGATCTCAGGGACATGAGGTCAAGCTCCGTGTTCAGCTCTGCACTCAGCGCAGAGTCTGCTTGGGATTCTCTCTCTCCCTCTCCCTCTCCCTCCCCCACTGCCCCTTACCCCCCCTCTAAAATAAAGAAATAAAAGCTTTAAAAAAACCCAAAAGTTTCATGTGTCCAACATGTGATCCAACAACTCTACACATTGCTCACCACAACCTGTCACCATACAAGGCTATTACAATATCATTTACTATATTCTCTATTCTGTATGTTTCATCTCCCATATTTATTCACTCCGTAAATGGACCATATACTTGTGGGTTTATTTCTGGGCTCTCTATTCTGTTCCATTGATCTATATGTCTAGTTTTGTGCCAGTATCATACTGTTTTATTTTCTAAAATTTTTATTTGATTATAATTGACCCACAATGTTACATTAGTTTTAGTTGTACAACATAGTGATTCAACTTCTCCATACATTATGCTATGCTCACAAGTGCAGCTACCATCTGTGACCATACAATGCTATGACAATATCATTGACCACATTTCCTATTTTGTGTCTATTCTTTCTGTGACTTATTAGTCCATAATTGGAAGCCTGTATCTCCTACTTCCCTTCACCAATTTTGTCCATTCCCCATTTCCTTTGCAACATCATTTTTGTTGATACAAAGATATACATCTTTTTATATATACACCTGTTTCTGCTTTTTGTTTATTCATTTATCTTGTTTTTTTAGATTTTACATATGAATGAAACCATAGCATTTGTCTTAGCTTTGTAGTATATCTTGAAATCTTAAGATTATGGTATCTCCAGCTTTGGTCTTCCTTCTCACCTTCTCAAGATCACTTTGGCTATTCAGGGTCTTTTATGGTTCCATACTAATTTTAGGATTTTTTTGTTCTGTTTCTGTGGAAAATACTATAGGAATTTTGATAGGGATTGCATTAAGTCTGTAGGTATCGTTGGGTAGTATGGACATTTTAACAACTTTAATTCCTCCAGTCCATGAACATGGTACTTCATTTGTTGGTGTCATCTTCAAGTTCTTTTATCAAAGCTTTATTGATTTCAAAGTATAGGTCTTTCACCTCCTTGGTGAAAATTCCTTGGTTATTCTTTTTGGTGCAATTGTAAATGGAACTGTTTTGTAATTTCTGTTTCTTCCTACTTCATTAGCAAGATGGCACAACACTACTTCATTAGCAAACCAATTTCTGTGTATTAATTTTGTATGCTGCAACTATACTGAATTCATTTATTACTTCCAATAGTTGTTTAGTGGCGTCTTTAGGGTTTTCTATGTATAGTATCAAGCTATCTGCAAATAGTGACAGATTTACTTCTTCCTTACCAATTGCATACTTTTAAAAATTTTAATTCCAGTATAGTTATTCTACATTGTTATATTAGTTTCAGGTGTACAATATACTGATTCAGAAATTCCATACATCACCCAGTGCTCATCACTACAAGTGCACTCCTTAATCCTCATCATCTATTTAACCCATCCCCCACCCACCTCTCTTCTGGTAATCATCTGTTTGTTCTCTATAATTAAGAGTCTTTTTCTTGGTTTGCCTCTCTCTCTTTCTCCCCCTTTGCTCATTTGTTTTATTTTTTAATCCCACAAATGAGTGAAATCATATGGTATTTCTTTCATTGACTTGTTTTGCTTAGCATAATACTCTCTAGCTCCATCCACGTCATTGCAAATGACAAGATTTCATTTTTTATGGTATATATTGAATATATATACCACTCCTTCTTTACCCATTCATAAGCCAATGGACTCTTGGGCTGTTTCTGTAATTTGGCTAGTGTAGATAATGCTGCTATAAACATTGGGGTGCATGTAGCCCTTTGAAATAGAGTTTTTGTAGTCTTTGGGCAAATTCTTACTAGTGTAATTGCTGGATCATAGGGTACTTCTATTTTTAACTTTTTGAGGAATCCCAGTACTGTTTTCAAGAATGGTTAAAGCAGTTTGCATTCCCACCAAAAGTGCAAGAAGGTTCCCTTTAAACCTGTTGTTTCTGGTGTTGTTGATTTTAGCCCTTCTGACAGGTGTAAGATGATATCTCATTGTAGTTTTGATTTGTATTTCCCTGATGGTGAGTGATGTTGAACATACTTTGATGTATCTATGGCCATCTGGATGTCTTTATTGGAAAAAATGTCTATTCTTGTCTTCCCATTTTTATTTGTGTTATTTATTTGGGCGGTGTTGAGTTGTATAAGTTTTTTTTTTTTATATATTTGGGATACTAACCCTTTATCAGATATTTCATTTGCAAATATCTTCTCTCATTCCACAGGTTGCCTTTTAGTTTTGTGAATTGTTTCCTTCACTGTGCAGGAGCTTTTTATTTTCAGGAAATCCCAATAGTTTATTTTTGCTTTTATTTCCCTCGCCTCAGGAATCATATCTAGTAAGCTGTTACTACAGCTGATATTAAAGAAGTTACAGCTTGTGTTCTCTTCTAGAATGTTGCGTTGTCTGTCTCCCATTTGGGTCTTTCATCCATTCAGAATTAATTTTTTATATGGTATAAGAAAGTGGTCCAATTTCATTCTTTTGCATGTTGCTGTACAGTTTTCTCAACACCATTTCTTAAAAAGACACTACATCAAAAACTAATGATGTGAGGGGGAGGAGCAAGATGGTGGAGGAGTAGGAGACCTGGATTTCGTCTGGTCTCAGGAATTCAGCTGGATAGGGATCAAACCATTCTGAACACCTGCGAGCTCAACAGGAGATCAAAGAAAAGAATAGCAGCAAATCTCTGACCAAAAAAGCGACCACTTTATGGAAGTTAGGACGTCTGGAGAGGTGAATCTGAGGTGATATTTAAAGAATAAATACCTATTCTTCTGAAACTGTTCCAAAAAATAGAAATGGAGGAAAACTTCCAAACTTGTTTTATGAGGCCACCATTACCTTGATCCCCAAACCAGACAAAGACCTCATCAAAAAGGAGAATTACAGATGAATATCTTTGATGAATATGGATGCAAAAATTCTCACCAAAATACTAGCCAATAGGATCCAACAGTACATTAAAAGGATTATTCACCATGACCAAGTGGGATTTATCCCTGGGCTGCAAGGTTGGTTCAACATCTGCAAATCAATCAATGTGATACAATACATTGATAAAAGAAAGAACAAGAAACTACAATCCTCTCAATAGATGCAGAAAAAGCATTTGACAAAGTACAGCATCCTTTCTTGATCAAAACTCTTCAGAGTATACTTCCATATCATAAAAGCCATCTATGAAAAACCCACAGCAAATATCATTCTCAATGGGGAAAAACTGAGAGTTTTCCCCCTAAGGTTAGGAGCACAGAAGGATGTCCACTATCACCACTGCTATTCAACATAGTATTAGAAGTCCTAGCCACAGCAATCAGACAACAAAAAGAAATAAAAGGCATCCGAATTGGCAAAGAAGAAGTCAAACTCTCACTCTTTGCAGATGATATGATACTTTATGTGGAAAACCCAAAAGACTCCACCCCAAAACTGCTAGAACTCCTACAGGAATTCAGTAAAGTGGCAGGATATAAAATCAACACACAGAAATCAGTGGCATTCCTATACACCAACAACAAGACAGAAGATAGAGAAATTAAGGAGTCGATCCCATTTACAATTGCACCCAAAACCACAAGATACCTAGGAATAAATCTAACCAAAGAGGCAAAAAATCTGTACTCAAAAAACTATAAAATACTCATGAAAGAAATTGAGGAAGACACAAAGAAATGGAAAAACGTCCCATGCTTATGGATTGGAAGAACAAATATTGTGAAGATGTCAATGCTACCTAGAGAAATCTACACATTCAATGCAATCCCTATCAAAATACCATCCACTTTTTTTCAAAGAAATGGAACAAATAATTCTAAAATTTGTGTGGAACCATAAAAGACCCCAAATAGTCAGAGGAATGTTGAAAAAGAAAATCAAAGCTGGTGACATCACAATTCCAGACTTCAAGCTCTATTACAAAACTGTCATCATCAAGACAGTTTGGTACTGGCACAAAAAAAAGACACATAGATCAATGGAACAGAATAGAGAGCCCAGAAATGGACCCTCAACTCTAAGGTCAACTAATCTTCGACAAAGCAGGAAAGAATGTCCAATGGAAAAAAGACAGTCTCTTCAACAAATGGTGTTGGGAAAATTGGACAGCCACATGCGGAAGAATGAAGCTGGACCATTTCCTTACACCACACACAAAAATAGACTCAAAATGATTGAAAGACCTAAATGTGAGACAGGAGTCCATCAAAATCCTAAAGGAGAACACAGGCAGCAACCTCTTCGACCTCAGCCGCAGCAACGTCTTCCTAGAAACATCACCAAAGGCAAGGGAAGCAAGGGCAAAAATGAACTATTGGGACCTCATCAAGTTAAAAAGCTTTTGCACAGCAAAAGAAACAGTCAACAAAACCAAAAGACGACCAACAGAATGGGAGAAGACATTTGCAAATGACATATCAGATAAAGGGCTAGTATCCAAAATCTATAAAGAACTTATTAAACTCAACACCCAAAAAACAAATAATCCAATCAAGAAATGGGCAGAAGACATGAACAGACATATTTCCAAAGAAGACATCCAAATGGCCAAGAGACACATGAAAAAGTGCTCAACATCGCTCAGCATCAGGGAAATCCAAATCAAAACCTCAATGAGATACCACCTACACCAGTCAGAATGGCTAAAATTAAAATGTCAGGAAATGACAGATGTTGGTGGGGATGCAGAGAAAGGGGAACCCTCCTACACTGTTGGTGGGAATGCAAGTTGGTGCAGCCACTCTGGAAAACGGTATGGAGGTTCCTCAAACAATTGAAAATAGAGCTACCATACAACCCAGCAATTGCACTACTGGGTATTTACCCCAAAGATACAAATGTAGTGATCCGAAGGGGTACGTGCACCCCGATGTTTATAGCAGCAATGTCCACAATAGCCAAACTGTGGGAAGAGCCAAGATGTCCATTGACAGATGAATGGATAAAGAAGGTGTGGTGTGTATATATACATAGAATATTATGCAGCCATGAAAAGGAATGAAATCTTGCCATTTGCAATGACGTGGATGGAACTGGAGGGTATTATGTTGAGCGAAATAAGTCAATCAGAGAAAGACATGTATCATATGACCTCACTGATATGAGGAATTCTTAATCTCAGGAAACAAACTGAGGGTTGCTGGAGTGGTGGGGGATCGGAGGGATGGGGTGGCTGGGTGATAGGCATTGGGGAAGGTATGTGCTATGGTGAGCGCTGTGAATTGTGTAAGACTGTTGAATCACAGACCTGTACCTCTGAAACAAATAATACATTATATGTTAAAAAAAAAGAAGAAGAAGATAACAGGAAGGGAAAAATGAAGGGGGGAAATCAGAGGGGGAGAAGAAACATGAGAGATCATGGACTCTGAGAAACAAACCTAGGTTTCTAGAGGGGAGGGGGGTGGGGGATGGTGATGGGTATTAAGGAGGGCACGTATGAATGGAGCACTGGGTGTTATATGCAAACAATGAATCATGGAACACTACATCAAAAACTAATGATGTAATGTGTGGTGATTAACATAACAAAAAAAGACTGTCTTTTTCCCATTGGATATTTTTTCCTGCTTTGTTAAAGAATAATTGCCCATATAGTTGTATATTCATTTCTAGGTTTTCTATCTTGTTCTATTGATCTATGTGTCTAGTTTTGTGCCAGTAGCATACTGTTTTGATTATTAAAGCTTTGTAATATAATGAAGTCCAGAATTGTGAAGCCTCCGGCTTTACTTTTCTTTTTCAAAGATTGCTTTGACTATGCAGGGTGTTTTGTGGTTTCATACAAATTTTGATTGTTTGTTCTAGTACTGTGAAAAATGCTATGGCATTTTGACAGGGATTGCAGTGAATGTGTATTTTGCTTTGGATAGTATAGACATTTTAACAGTCTTTGTTCTTCCAATCCATGAGCGTGGAATATCTTTCCATTTCTTGTGCCATCTTCAATTTCTTTTATCAGTGTTTTCAGAGTACAGATCTTTCACCTCTTTGGTTAGATTTAGTCCTAGGTATCTTATTATATTTGGTGCAATTGTATATGTGTTTGTTTTCTTAATTTTTCTTTCTGCTGTTTTATCGTTACTGTATTTCAATGCCATTGTTTCCTTCTCAATGTTCTGTTTAGATAATCTGTCCATTGATTTAAGGGGGGTGTTAAAGTCCCCTAGTATTATTGTATTATTATTTATTGGTTCCTTTATATTTGTTATTGACCATGTTATGTATTTGAGTGCTCCTATGTTGGGTGCATAAGTATTTAAAATTTTTATGTCTTATAGTTGGATTGTCCCTCTTTATTATTATATAGTGTCCTTCTTTGTCTCTTGTTACAGTCTAGTTTGCCCAATATAAGTATTCCTACCCTGGCTTTCTTTTAACATCCACTTGCATGACAGATGTTTCTCCATCCCCTCACTTTCATTTTTAATTTTAAATTTTTTTAAGATTTTATTTATTTGTCAGAGAGAGCACAAGCAGGGGGAGTGGCAGGCAGAGGGAGAAGTAGGCTCCCTGCTGAGCAAGGAGCCCAATGCAGGACTCAATCCTAGGACTCTGGGATCATGACCCGAGCCGAAGGTAGATGTTTAACTGACTGAGCCACCGAGATGTCCCAGAAGAAAGGCCCCATCCCCTCACTTTCAATCTGCAGGTGTGTTTAGGCCTAAAATGAGTCTCTTGTAGGCAGCATATAGATGGGTCTTGTGTTTTTATCCATTCTGTCACCCTATGTTTTTTTGATTGGAACATTTTTTCCTTTTAAATTCAAAGTACTGATGGAGATGTATTTATTGTTATTATTTGTTTTGTGGTTGTTTCTGAAGATTTTCTCTGATCTTTTCTTGTCTTTCTCTTTCATGGTTTGCTGACTTTTTTTAGTGATATATTTGGATTTATTTCTCTTCACTCGTTTCATATTTATTAGTGGTTTTTGATATATGGTTGCCATTAGGTTTGTATATATCTTCTGCATATAGCAGTCTATATTATGTTGATGGTTGTTTATATTTGAACCCATTCTTTACTCCCCCCCCCACATTTTAGGCTTATGTTGTTATATCTTATACCCTTTTATTTTGTGAGTTCCTTGACTGATTATTTACAGAAATATTCATTTTTATTGCTTTTGTGTCTCCTACCTCTATACTGTCACTTTTGGTCTCTCCTTTCCACTTAAGGAGACCCGTTTCATATTTCTTGCAGAACTGATTTACTGGTCACTAACTCCTTTAGTTTTTGTTTGCATGGGAAACTCTATCTCTCCTTCTATTCTGGATGATAGACTTGCTGGGTAGAGTATTCTTGGTTGCAGATTTTTCCCATTCTGCACTTTGAATATATCATGCCACTATCTTCTGGCTTGCCAAATTTCTGTTGAAAAATTTTCTGGTAGATTTATGGGTTGTAAATTTCACTTGTAAATTACTGACTTCTTTTGTTTTGCTGCTTTTAAATTTTTTCTTTATCACTAAATTTTGCCAATTTGAACAATATTTCTTGGTGTACATATTCTTTGATGGAAGTTCTCTGTGCCTCCTGGATCTGGATATATTTTTCCTTCCCCAGATTAGGGAAATTTTCAGCTATTATCTCTTCAATAAAATTTCTGGGCCTTTTTGTCTCTTTTTATTCTGGAACTCCTATAATACTTACATTATTATGCTTGATGAAGTCACTTAGTTTCCTAAGTCTATTCTTGTGTTGCAAAAATATTTTTTGTCTCTTTTTATCAGCTTGACTACTTTCCCTTACTCTGTCTTCTAGGTAACTACTTCATTCTTCTACTTCTTCCATCCTGCTGTTCATTCCATCAAGCATGTTTCTCATTTCCTTTATTGAGCCCTTTATCTCTGCTATGTTATTCCTTATTCCAGTGTTCAGAGTCTCACTGATGTCCTCCACTCTTTTCTCAAGTCCAGTGAGTATAGATCTTTGTCTGTGGCCTTGTCTTGTTCTTTCACCTGGGATACATTTTTGTCTCCTCATTTTGTCTTCCTCTCTATGTCTGTTTCTCTGTGTTAAGAAAGTCAGTCATGTCTTCTGCTTGATGAGGAATTCCTGGAGTGCCCTGCAGTGCATTGTTCCCTATTCACCAGAACCTGACACTTCAGGAGAGTATCCTATGTGTGTTGCTTACACCCTGTTGTGTCTGAGTTACTTTTCCTTTCAGTGCTATTGTATGCACTGCCTCTTGGCCTGTTGTGGGCTGTGCTTGTTCTCTTTGTTATTATTAGTACCCAGGTAGGCCAGCTTTGAAGTGGCATGCCCACTGGCAGACTTGGGAGTAGGGCAGGCATGTTAGTGAAATTTGAGTTGGTTTACTAGTCCTATGCCAGATCTCCTCAGGCATTGTGGAGGCTGGAGGCCTCACTTTGTGGTAACTGGGGGCACAAGGCTGGGTGCAGTGTGTGGTAGCAGTTTTGAACCTAGTGGCTGGGTGGAATGCATGCAAGTGTTTAACAAAATTCACCTTGAGCCCAGGTCCAAGGGTAGCAGACTTGGAGTTTGTGAGTCCTCAGGAGAACTCATGGGCATGGTGCACTGCTAGCAAGTTAGGTAGCAAGTCTCTGTGTAGCCTCACTTCCTACAGATATCCCTATGTTTATGCTGGAGGGCAGGGGAGGAAAATGGCACCTGCCAATTCCCTCGTTTTTGGAGAAGTCTTCCAACATGCTCCAAAATCATTATGAACATATCTGTCTCCTGTTTCCCCCTAGCATTGTGTAAACTGCCATTTATATTTTGCCCATCTGCATAGTCTGCTGTCTCTTTAAGGGTGGTGAGCCAGCTATCACCCACTCTCCCTGCTAATTCAGTGCTGACTCAGCTAACTTTTAAAGCTTCAGGCTCCAAGTCTCACTAGTTATACAAACTCATGTAATTCAACCCCTCTGGTTTTTCAGAGCTGGATGGTATGGGGATTAGTATTCCCAGTGTGAGCTCCCTGGTGTGAGGGCCTATTTCTCTGCCCTCTCCACTTGTGCAGCTCCCTCACAACTATGGACAGCCTCCCTCTGTATTTTTGACTTTCCTAACTTTTCAGAAGCAGTTCCTTCTCTGTATTTAGTTGTGGAGTTTGTTCTGACAGCCTTCAGATTGCTCTCCAGTTTATTTACTTGGATGTGGATGATGTCTAGTTGTAAACGTAGGACAGGGTGAACTCAGGGTCCTTCTACTCTGCCATCTTCCCAAGTTTCTTCTGACTCCATTTATTTTTTTATTTCTTGTTTGTTTTCCTCAATGACCCATTGGTTGTTTAGTAGTATGTTGTTTAGTCTTCATGCATTTGTCTTTTTTCCAATTTTTTTTCTTGTTAATTTATTTCTAGTTTCATATTTTGTGGTTGGTAAGGATGCTTGATATGGTTTCTTAGGTTTACTGAGACTTGTTTTGTGTTATTACATATTATGTATCCTGGAGAATGTCCCATGTGCACTTGAAAAAAATGTGTATTCTGCTTTTTTTGGATGGAATTTTTTTTTGTATGTATCTGTTAAGTCCATCTAATCTAATGTGTCATTTAAAGGCACTATTTTCTTATGTATTTTCTGCTTGGATGATCTATCCACTTACATAAGTGGGGTGTTAAAGTCCTCTACTATTATTGTATTAGTGTATTAGAAATACAATTAGTATTGTATTTCTCCTTTAATGTCTTTTAATATTTACTTTGTGTTTTTAGGTGCTCTTACATTGGGTACATAGATATTTACAACTGTTATACTCTCTTATTGAATGACCTCTTTATAATTTTGAAATGCCTTTATTTTTGCTCTTGTTCCAGTCTTTGTTTTAAAGTCTATTTTGTCTGAATTAAGTATTATTACCTTTGCTTTTCTTTTGCTTTCATTTGCATGAAATACTTTTAACATCTTTTCACTTTCAGTATTTTCTTTTTTTTTTTTTTTTTTAGGTATGAAGTGAGTCTCTTCCTGGCAACATATAAATGGGTGTTATTATTTTATCCATGCTGTCACCTTATGTCTATTGATTGGATCATTTAGATCATTTACATTAAGGGGGATTATGATAAGTATGTATTTATCTCCATTTTGTTAATTGTTTTCTGGTTGTTTTTGTAGTTCTTCTATGTTCTTTCTTCTCTTGATCTTTTTCCTTGTGGTTGATAACTTTATTTACTGTTACACTTAGCTTTCTTTCTCTTTTTTGTATCTATTATAGATTTTGGTTTGTGGTTACAATGAAGATCATATATTACATTCTAAGTATATAACATTGTATATTAAGTTTTGGTTACTTGATTTTTATATGATGTCACTCATATGTGGAATTTAAGAAACAAAACAGATGAACATAGGAGAAAAAAAGAGAGAGAGGCAAACTATAAGAGAGATTCCTAACTATAGAGAACAAATAGGGCTACTGGAGGGGCGGTGGGTGAGTGGATAGGCTAAATGGGTGATGGATATCAAGGAGGGTACTTGTTCTGATGAGCACCAGGTGTTTTATGTAAGTGATGAATCACTAAGTTCTACTCCTCAAACTAGTATTACACTATGTGTTAACTAACTAGAATTTAAATAAAAACTCGAAACATTAAAAAAAGATTTTGAATACATTCTAAAAGGAATTTTATTTATACCCCTTCCACGTTTTGTATATGTGTCAGATTTCACATCTTCTTATTTTGTGAGTCTCTTTAACTTATTTTTTAGATATACTTGGTTTTACTACTTTTGCCTTTTAACCATGATACTAAATTTATAAGTGACTGCTTTACTACTTTTACTGTATGTTTGCTTTTACTCATACATTTTTTTCTTTCATAATTTTCTTACTTCTAATTATAGTTTTTCTTTTCCACTTAAAAAGGTCCCTTTAACATTTCTTGTAAGACTGGCTTAGTGGTGATGAAGTCCTTTAAATTTTGTCTGTGAAACGATTTCTCTCTCCTTCGATTATGAATGATAACTTTGTTCGGTGCAGCATTCTTGGTTGTAGGTTTTTTCCTTTCAGTGCTTTGAATATATCATGCCATTTTCTTCTGGTCTGCAAAGTTTCTGCTGAAAAATCCACAAATAGCCTTATGAGTGTTTCCTTTGTATATAACTAGTATTCTCTATTATTGCTTTAAAAATTCTGTCTTTATCTTTTACCTTTAACACTTTAATTATTTTGTGTCTTGGTGTGGACCTTATTGGGTTCACCTTGTTTGGAACTCTCTGTGCTTTTTGAATTTAGATCTGTTTTCTTCCTCAGGTTAGGGGAGTTTTCAGTTAATATTTCTTCTGGTAAGATTTTGCTCTTTTCTTTCTCTTCTTCTTCTGTGACACCTATAATGCAAAAGTTTGCTTGATGTTGTCCATGAGACCCATTAACTTATCTTCATTTTTAAAATTAATTTTTTCTCTATTCAACTTGGGTTTTTCCTTTACTTTGTCTTCCAGAATGCTGATCCATTTTTCTACATCCTCTAATCTATGGGTTATTTCTTTCAGTATACTTTTCATTTCTATTACTGCATTCTTCAACTGTGATTGGTTCTTTTTAATATTTCCTATCTTTGTTGAAGTTCTCACTGAGTTCCTCCACTCTTCTTTCTGGTCCAGTGAGCAACTTTATGACCATTACTTTGAGATCTTTATCAGGTAGATTGGTTATCTCCATTTCATTTAGTTCTTTTTCTGGGGTTTTATCTTAGGGTTAGGGTTTACTTTATGACCTAAATCTTCATTCCTGAGAGGTCTGAGCCCTTGAACAAATCATATCCTTCTCAAGCCAGAATTATTGTACATGTCCATAAAGTATATCACCAAGACCAGCAGATATAAGAGCTCAGGGTGAGGAAACTTTACAATGGATAGTAATGGAGGGAGACAATGAGGATGAGTATCAATTTTTGCTTCAACACCAACTGTAGCAATGGAAGCATAATTCATTTCACTAGATTCTTTATTTTTGATTTCCCCTCAGAAGTATCTCATAGGAATTATGGAAGAACTGCTCTCTGAAAATAGATATAAATGTAGATTATTGTAACACAAAGGGTAGACTGTGGCAATCATGGGAGTATGCCTTTTGAATTATCCTTCAGAAAGAACCTTCTATGAGAAGTGTAGTTAGCTGGAAACCTTAAACTGCTGCATGTTTTGCATCCACCCCAACATTCATATAAATATCACACTATCTCCAGTGTATGCTCCCAGCCTATGATTAAGCATTGTGGTGGTATTAGAGTTGTAACTTTCTTGTCTAATCTGGGATTCATCTAGTATACAATCTTTGCTCTGGTGTTCCCCACTGACTTGGTTTAAACATTCTAAGAGCTATACTGTAGCCTCTCTTCCTACCCAGTCGTCTTTTCTTTCCTCTCTCTTGTTTCAGTTGTCAGACCTAATGAAGAGTCCAAGGCTCTCCTTGCCTACTACTGCTTCTATTCTTTTGTTGATCAAGGTCATTTCTCTAATCAATCTGTCCCTTCTAATTCCATCTTGATGTCTACGTTCTGTAGGACCTCAACTAACACAATATATCTGACAAAGGATTTGTAAACAGAATATTAAAGAACTTCTAAAACAATACAAAGACCACAAGCTGCATCTCCTGTCAAAATGGCCAAAAGATATGAACAGAAACTTCACAAGAAAGATAAATAAGAGGCAAATAGACACACAAAACATCATTTGTTATAAGAGAAATGCAAATTTAAACCAAAATGATACCAGTACATATCTACTACAATAGCTAAAATGACAGACACTACCACTTCTAAATGAAAATGTAGAGCCACTGAAAGTATTAAACATTTCTGTGGAGTGTAAAATGATATAGCAACCTTAAACAAAAGTTTTTTTTTTTAATTTCTGGGACAAACATTTTATTTTATGTCCATTACAACAAACTTATAACTGTCTTGTTCAAATCATCTATATTCTTTTTTTAGACTTTTTAATTTAAATTCAGTTTAATTAGCATATACTGTATTATTACTTTCAGAGGTAGAATTCAGTGATTCATCAGTGACATACAACACCCAGTGTTCATTACTTCAAGTGCCCTCCTTAATGCCCATCACCCAATTACCCCATCCCCCCACCCAACACCTCTCTAGCAACCCTCAGTTTGTTTCCTATAGTTAAGAGTCTCTTATGATTTACCTCCCTCTCTGTTTTCATCTTCTTTTATTTTTCCTTCCCTTCCCCTATGTTTATCTGTTTTGTTTCTTAAAATCCACATATGAGTGAAATCATGGTATTTGTCTTTCTCTGACTGACTTATTTCGCTTAGCAGAATACCCTCTAGTTCCATCCATGTCATTGGAAATGGCAATATTTCATTCTTTTTAATGACTGAGTAATATTCCATAGTATACATATACCACATCTTCTTTATCCATTGATCTGTTGGTGGACATCTGGGCTCTTTCCATGGTTTGGCTATTGTGGACATTGCTGCTATAAACATTGGGGTGCCCCTTTGAATCACTGTTTGTATTCTTTGGATAAAGGCCTAATAGTGCAATTCCTGGGTCATAGTGTAGCTCTATTTTCAACTTTTTGAGGAACCTCCATACTGTTCTCCAGAGTGGCTGCACCAGTTTGCATTCCCACCAACAGTGTAAGAGGGTTCCCCTTTCTTCGCATACTCGCCAACATCTCTTGTTTCCTGAGTTGCTAATTTTAGCCATTCTGACCAGTGTGAGATGGTATCTCATTGTAGTTTTGACTTGTATTTCACTGTTGCTGAGTGATGTTGAGTATTTTTTCATGTGTCCGTTGGCCATTTGTATGTCTTCTTTGGAGAAATGTTTGTTCATGGCTTCTGCCCATTTTTTGACTGGATTTTTTGTTTTTAGGTTGTTGAGTTTGATAAGTTCTTTATAGATTTTGGATACGAACCCTTTATCTGATAAGACATTTGCAAATATATTCTTCCATTCCATAGGTTTCCTTTTAGTTTTGTTGACTATCATCAGGACAGTATGGTACTGGCACAAGACAGACACAGAGATCAATGGAACAAAATAGAGAACCCAGAAATGGAAGCTCAACTCTATGGTCAAATAATCTTCAACAAAGCAGGAAAGAATATCTAATGAAAAAAAAAAAGATAGTCTCTTCAAAAAATAGTGTTGGGAAACTGGACAGCCATATGCAAAAGAATGAAACTGGACCACTTTCTTACACAATACACAAAAATAAACTCAAAATGGATGAAAAACCTTAAATAAAATTTTAACAATTTCTTATAAAGTTAAATGTGTATCTATCCTATAATGCAGCAATTCCACTTTTATGTATCTACCAAGAGAAGTGAAAACATGTCCATACAAATCATTGTGCATGAATATCCAGAGCAGATTTATTCAAAAGAACTAAGAAGTAGAAAAATCCTAAATATCCATCAAAAGGGTAATGGATAAAAACATGTGTGAAATATTAATAGAATGGATTACTCTTCAGGAATAAAAGTCTGAAGATGAACATGGGGGAAATCCAAGATGATAGCATAAAAAGATCTGAACTTTCCTCCTCATATGGACACACTAAAGCTACAGCTATATATGGATCATTTCCCTCTGAAAAATATCTGAAAACGAGATGAACTCCTCCTCTCCACAACAAAGAATAAAAGGACAGTGATAAGCAGAGATAGAGTTTCACAAAATTTTCTCCATGGTGGAAGAACAAAACACAATAGGGAGGGATCTCATCATACAGGTACCTTTCCCACAGAAGTTAGGGAATGATGCCTCACATTGAGCAGTCTGGCCTCTGAGATCTGCATCAGAAAGATGAGCTTCCAGAAAATCTTGCTTGGAAAACCAATGGAGCTGATGTCCAGGGGTTCCAAAGTGCAATAGGAACCTAAATTACTCTTTTGGAGGTATTGCATGTGGTCTTGCTTGCCCTGAGACCCGAAGAAAAAGATCAGTTTGATAAGTGCCTCAATTATACATGAAGGAGATTCACTTGCTTATCTGAGGGCATTGTCTGGTAGGGCAGGGGATATCTGAGATGTTCCCTGGAGATGGAGATGCTGGTGGATGTCATTGTTGCACTCTCCACATAGATTGTTAGCAGAGAAGGGTGAGTCTAGATGTGGTAACCTTCCACCACCTTGCAGGGAATGGTGGGGGAAAGTGGTCTTGGCACTTGCTGAGACTGGAGAGCATGGGCGGTTGTAACACTCACATGCTTCTTGGTATGGTGGATAATCACAAATGGTTGTAGAGATCTCCAGATCCTGTAAGCATGGAAAATTGTGACACTCTCACACCACGTTACTGGGGCTGGCCAGCACAGGTGGTCCTGGCATTCTCCCACTCTCAGCCTAAAGCCAGTGAACATGTAAAGACAAGTGCACACCATCTACACATTTTCCTTCTGAATTTCTGAAGCTGGTGAGTGTGCCCCACCAACTACACTTTGCAGGAGACTTGCTAAAGTCAGAAGGTTCACATGATGCAAATAGGTAACACTCCTTAATTGCCTGGCCATGGCTGCGAAGAGAGCTGGTGTTCCAGAGCTCTCCAGGACTGCAGCAGTCAGAAAAACACATCTTGGCCGGCCAGCACCCCCAGGGCACTGCATAGACAGCAGACTAAACCACAACCTGGGTCTTCCCATAAAAAAAAAGGCTTATTTACTTAGACTGAAGCTTCAGACTGAAAGAGAGGCATCAGGTTTCCCACACATCTAGAGGCTAAGGAGGCACTGCCAGCGAATATAATCAGGGAGATGTTATTGCACACCCCAATGGCTTGGCTACAGCTCAATGAGACTTCCCCAAAAGGAGATTATATATTTATCTGATGGCCCAATTTTTGCAACTGTTGTCCAGGGGACATCTGATACCCTGTTTTGGAGGTCAGCAGTGATTACAATTGTGAACCCACAGGACTGTATATATTTGCATATTTTAAAAATGGCTCCCTGAGGGTCTGGCTTCCAATCAGTTTGAAACTAGATGCTAAATGAGATTCCTCCCTTTGGATCACTGACAGATCATGTAACACCCTCAAAATGGGGGTATATCAAGGTGGTGTGGACAATCAAAAAGATTTGAGAGACAACCAAAAGTAGGGCAAAGTTAAACAAGAGGGATCATCTCTTACACAAGGCCACTCCCTCAAGACTGAGAGGCAGCTGTTTTGCTAGATACATAGAAACAGGGAGTCAAGAAAAATTATGAAACAGAGAAATGTGCTCCAAAAAAGAGCATTGAACAAGATAAAACCTCAAAAAAATACCTTAATATATGGAGATAAGTAATCAAACTGATAGAATTCAAAGTAATGGTCATAAAAATGCTCACTGAACTCAGGAGAAGAATGGATGAACACATTGAGGCCTTCAACAAATAGACAGGAAACATAAGACATAGGAAAATACTAAACAGAAGTCACAGAGTTGAGAATACGGTAACAGAACTGAAAAATGCATTAGAGGCTTTCAACAGCAGATTGGATGAGGTAAAAGTATGAATCAGCAAGCTGTAAGAAAGACAATGGTCCTCACCCAGGTAAAGCATCAAAAAGAAAAAAAAATAAGAATGAAAAAAGAAGATAATTTGAGGGACTTCTAGGAGAACTTCAAGCTGAACACTTTTTTTGTTTCAAGTTTTTATTTAAATTCTAGTTAGTTAACATATAGGGTAATATTGGTTTCAGGGGTAGAATTTGATGATTTATCACTTATATAAAACACCCAGTGCTCATCAGAAGTGCCCTCCTTAATACCCATCACCCATTTAGCCCATCCCCTATCCACCTACCTCCATCAAACCTGTTTGTTCTCTATAGTTGAGAGTCTCTTATGGTTTGCTTCCCTTTTTTTCCCTTCCCCATGTTTGTTTTGTTTCTTAAATTCCACATATGAGTGAAATCATATGGTATTTGTCTTTTTCTGACTGACATATTTCACTTAACATAATACACTCTAGTTCCATCCACATCATTGCAAATTGTAAGCTTCCATTCTTTTTGATGGCTAATATTCCTTTATATATATATACATACATACATATATGTATGTATGTATATATATATATATATATACATACATACATACATACACCACATCTTCTTTATCCATTCATCAATTGATGGACATTTGGGCTCTTTCTATAATTTGGCTATTGGTGATAATGCTGCTATAAAGATCTGGGTGCATGCACCCCTTTGAATCAGTATTTTGATTGTTTCCCTCACTGTGCAGAAGCTTTGTATTTTGATGAAGTTCAGGTAGTTTAATTTGCTTTTGTTTCCCTTACATCTAAAGAGGTGTCTAGTAAGAGGTTGCCCTGGCTGAACAACACTTGTATTGAGGTATTCTAGAAAAAGAAGAGAGAGAAAGGGAAAGAAATCTTATTTGAAGAAATAATCGCTAAAAATTTCCTTAACCTAGGTATGGAAACAGACATCCAGATCCAGCAACTACAGAGAACTCCATATCAGATGAGCTCAAAGATAGTCATTCCAAGACACATTAGCATTCAAATGTCCTCAGTTAGAGATAAAGAGAGAATCTTTAAAGCAACATGAGAAAAAAACCCCAAATGATTATATACAAGGGATACACCATATGGATATCAGCAGATTCCTCAGCAGAAACTTTTTACACCAAAAGGGAGTGGCATGACTTTTTCAAAGTACTAAAAAGAAAAAAAAACATTAAACCAAGAATAATTTACCCAACAAGATTATCATTCAGATTTGAAGGAGAGATAAAGAGTTTCCCAGACAAGCAAAAGCTAAAGGAGTTCTTTGCCAGTAAACTAGTCCTACAAAAAATATTAAAGGAATTTGTTAACCTGAAATAAATGATACTAATTAATCACAAGAAAACATACAAAAGTAAAAATATTATTGGAAAAAATAAAGTAAAGGTAGTGGAATAATTACTTATAAATTTACTAAAAAGTTTAAAATACAAAAGAGGTAAAGTTAACTGAAACTACAAAAATTAGTTAAGGAATACATAAAATGAAAACATGTAAAATGTGACATAAAAACAAAATGATGAGGGGTAAAAATGTAAAGTTTTGGAATATGTTAATATTTAAGTTGTTATCAACTTAAAATAGATCATTATATGCATGGGATGAAAAATGTGAACCTCATGATAATCACAAACCAAAAACTTATCATAAATATACAAAAGAAAAAAAGAAAGGAATCTAAACATAACACTAAAAAATCTTACCAAACCACAATGGAAGAGAACATCAGAAGAAAGGCACAGAGAGGAAGTACAAAAACAGTCAAAAACCAATTAACAAAATGGCAACAAGTAAATACCTATGAATAATTACCTTGAATATCAGTGAACCAAATTCTCCCATCAAAAAACATGGAATTGTTGAATAGATTAGAAAACAAGACATATATACAAACTTTCTGCTTGATACTCACTTCAGAAATAAGGAAATGCACAGACTGAAAGTGAAAGGATGAGAAAATATACTCCATGCAAATGGAAATGAAAAGAAAACTGCTGTACCTATAGCATATCAGACAAAATAGACTTTAAAACAAGGACTGTAATAAAAGACAAATGAAGACACTACTTAATGATAAAAGAGTCAATCCAGCAAGAAGATATTACATTTATAAATATACATGCACACAACCTAGAAGCACCAAAATGTATAGTACAAATATTAACAGACATAAAGGGAGAAATTAACAATACAATAATAGTATAGGATTTTAACATCACACTTAAATCAATAGATAGATCATCCAGATTGAAAATCAATAAGGAAACATTAGCACTAAATGACACATTAAACCAGATGGAGGTAACAGAACATTATATAAAAAAGCAGCAGAATACACACTCTTCTCAAGAGCACACAGAAGTTTCTCCAGGATAGATCACATGTAAAACGAAAAACCAAGTCTCATTAAATTAAAAAGATTGAAATCATATTGAGCATGTTTTCTGACCACATAGGTATGAAGTTAGATTTAGTTACAAAAAACAAAACAAAACAACAACAAAAACAAAACTGGAAAAACTACAAATACATGGAAATTAAACAACGTGTTACTGAACAATACCGGCTAATAGAATAAATCAATGGAGAAACAAAAAAATACCTAGAGGCAAATGAAAATCAGAAATGCAACACACAAAAGTCTATGGGATGAAGCAACAGTGGTTCTAAAAAGGAAGTTCATAGTATTACAGGACTACCTCCATACACAAGAGAAATTTTAAATGAAAAATTTAATTTTACAACTTAAGGAATTAGAAAAAGTAAGACAAATGAAGCACAAAGTTAGTAAAATGGAGTAAATAATAACAGAGCAGAAATAAATGAATTAGAAAATATAAGACAAACAGAAAAGATCAATGAAACCAAGAGCGTTGAAAAGATAAACAATATTGACAAACCTTTGGCTAGATTAAAAAAAAAAACAAGTGTGAGAAGACTTAAACTAAATCAGAATTAGAAGGGGAGAAGTTACAACTCATATGAAAGAAATACAAAAGATCGTAGGAGACTAAAATGAATAATTACACACGAACAAATTGGACGACACAAAAGAAGTGGATAAATGTATAGAGGCATACAATCTTCTAAGACTCAATCAAGAAGAAATAGGAAATCTGGCAAAAGAAAATTCAGCGGCTGAGGCGGAGCAAGATGGTGGAGGAGTAGGAGACCTGGATTTCGTCCGTCCCAGGAATTCAGCTGGATAGGGATCAAACCATTCTGAACACCTACAAACTTAACAGGAGATCGAAGAAAAGAATAGCAACAACTCTGAACATAAAAGCGACCACTTTCTGGAAGGTAGGACATGCAGAGAAGTGAATCCAAGGCAATACCTGGGAAGACAGATGGCGGGGGAGGGAGCCTCCCTCAGCCGCTACTGGCAAGTGATAGAGCCACGGAGCACAAAATCAGAACTTTTGGAAGTCGGTTTTGCTGAGGGACGTCGCTCCAGTGGCTAAGCGGGTGGTGGAACCCTGTCTGGGACAGTGTGGTTTCAGGACCCTCTGGGTCACAGAAAGAATTGGGGTGCCTGAATGTGGCAGAGCTCCCAGGTATCGGAGCAGGGAAGCCAGCTGCAGCAACAGAGACAAGGAGTGGGCTCTCAGCTCGGGGTTGCCATAAACTGTGATCCACAGCACAGTCAGGCCACTGCACTTCCAGCAGGGACCCAACAAGCAGCAGATCCAGGGAGACTCCGCTTCCTCCCCTAGGAGGAGCAATGCAGGAGCACACTGCAGGGATCTGCTGGGTTTGGAGACTCCACACGGGTCGGGTGCCAGAGATAGAAATGCTCGGTCACAAGCCAGGTGAGCACGGAGTGCCAGAGACCGAGGAGACGGGAGTGATTGCTTTTCTCTAGGGGCTCACTGAATAGCGGGGCCCCGAGTTCTTGGCTCCTCTGGGGCAGAGATTGGGAGGCGGCCATTTTCACGCTTGTCCTCCAAACCTGTACAGAAAGCTTGCAGGGAACAAAAGCTCCCCAGAGCAAACCTGAGCAGATTACTTAGCCCAGACCAGGCAAGGGTGGAGCAATTCCGCCTCCAACAAAGACATTTGGGAACCACGGCAACAGGCCCCTCCCCCAGAAGATCAGCAAGAACAGCCAGCCAAGACCAAGTTTACCGATCAATGAGAACAGCAGAACTCCAGCGCTAGGGGAATACAGCACATAAAATTCATGGCTTTTTTTTTACCATGATTCTTTAGTCTTTCAAAGTTAATTTTTTTAACTGTCTTTTTTTTCTTTTTCCCTTTTTCGACCAACATCTTATCAATCCCTTTTTAAAAAAATATTTTTTATTTTTCATTTTTAGAGTCATAGTCTATCCGTTCATATTCGTTATCTTATTTTTGGTATATATATAAATGTATATATATATATATATATATGTTGTTCTATCTTTAAAATTTTGAGATACAGTTTCTTCTAACAGATCAAAATATACCCTAAATCTCCAGTGTATGGCTTTGTTCTAGTCTCCTGCCTGATCACATTCTCTCCCCCTTTTTTTTTTAAATCCTCTTCTTTCTTTTTTCAACCAACTTCTTATCTTATCAATTCCTTTTATAAAATCTTTTATAATTTTCGTCTTTACAGTCATAAAACATCCCTTCATCATATTAACCCTTATTTTTGTACATATATAAGTTTTTCTTTTTTTAAAATTTTGGGAGGCACTTTCTTCTAACAGACCAAAATATGCCCAAAATCTAGTGTGTAGCACTGATCTATGCACCAGCCTGATCATATCTGATCATATTTGATCATATTCTGCTTTTTTGTTTTGTTTTGTTTTTGTTTGTTTTTATCTTTTTCTTCTTTTTCCTTTTTCTTTTTTCTTTCGTTCCCTTTCTTTTCCCCCGGTTTCAGGTCTTTTCTGATTTGTTTAGTGCATATTTTCTGGGGATATTATTACCTTGTTAGCATTTTGTTCTCTCATTCATTTATTCTACTCTGGACAAAATGACAAGATGGAAAAAATCACCTCAACAAAAAGAAGAAGATGCAGTACTGACTGCCAGCGACCTAATTGATATGGACATTAATAAGATGTCAGAACTAGAGTACAGAATGATGAGTTTAAAGATACTAGCTGGGCTTGAAAAAAGCATGGAAGTTATTAGAGAAACACTTTCTGGAGAAATGAACTAAAATCTAACCGAGTCGAAATCAAAAGGCTATTAATGAAGTGCAATAAAAAATGGAGGCTCTAACTGCTAGGATAAATGAGGCAGAAGAGAGAATTAGTGATATAGAAGACCAAATGATGGAAAATAAAGAACCTGAGTAAAAGAGAGAGAAACAACTACGGGATCACGAGGGCAGAATTCGAGAGATAAGCGATACCATAAGACGAAACAACATTACAATAATTGGGATTCCTGAAGAAGAAGAAAAAGAGAGATGGGCAGAAGGTATATTGGAGCAAATAATAGCAGAGAACTTCCCTAATTTGGGGAAGGAAACAGGCATGAAAATCCAGGAGACACAGAGACCCCCTCTCAAAATCAATAAAAATAGGTCAATACCCTGACATCAAATAGTAAAATTTACCAGTCTCAGAGACAAAGAGAAAATCAGGAAAGCAGCTTGGGAGAAGAGACATGTAACCTACAATGGTAGAAACATTAGATTGGCAACAGACCTATCCACAGAGACCTGGCAGGCCAGAAAGGACTGGCATGATATATTCAGAGCACTAAATGAGAAAAATATGCAGCCAAGAATACTATATCCAGCTAGGCTATCATTGAAAATAAAAGGAGAGGTAAAAAGCTTCCAGGACAAACAAAAACTAAAGGAATTAGCAAACACGAAAACAGCCCTACAAGAAATATTGAAAGGGGTCCTCTAAGCAAAGAGAGAGCCTAAAAGCAACATAGACCAGAAAGGAACACAGACAATATACAGTAACAGACACCTTACAGGCAATACAATGGCACTAAATTCATATCTTTCAATCATTACCGTGAATGTAAATGGGCTAAATGTCCCAATTAAAAGACACAGGCTATCAGATTGGATAAAGAAACAAGACACATCAATATGCTGTCTGCAACAGATTCAGGTTAGAGTCAAAGACACCCCCAGATTGAAAGTGAGGGGGTGGAAATCCATTTACCATGCTAATGGACACAAAAAGAAAGCTGAGGTAGCAATCCTTATATTCGACAAATTAGATTTTAAACCAAAGACTGTAATAAGAGATGAGGGAGGACACTATATCCTCTGTTAAAGGGTCTATCCAACAAGAAGATCTAACAATTGTAAATATCTATGCCCCTAACATGGGAGCAGCCAATTATATAAGGCAATTAATAACAAAAGCAAAGAAACACATCGACAACAATACAATAATAGTGGGGGACTTTCACACCCCCCTCACCGAAATGGACAGATCATCTAAGCAAAAGATCAACAAGGAAATAAAGACTTTCAATGACACACTGGACCAAATGGACTTCATAGATATATTCAGAACATTCCATCCCAAAGCAACAGAAAACACATTCTTCTCTAGTGCTCATGGAACATTCTCCAGAATACATCACATCCTAGGTCACAAATCAGATCTCAAACGGTACCAAAAGATTAGGATCATTCCCTGCATATTTTCAGACCACAATGCTTTGAAACTAGAACTCAATCACAAGAGGAAAGTTGGAAAGAACTCAAATACATGGGGGCTAAAGAGCATCCTACTAAAGAATGAATGGGTCAACCAGGAAATTAAAGAAGAATTTAAAAAATTCATGGAAACAAATGAAAATGAAAACACAACTGTTCAAAATCTTTGGGATACAGCAAAGGCAGTCCTGAGAGGAAAGTATATAGCAATACAAGCCTTTCTCAAGAAACAAGAA
>NW_027397102.1:2220869-2295444 GCF_003265705.2 Callorhinus ursinus | reverse complement strand
AGCTCTATTACAAAGCTGTCATCATCAAGACCGTATGGTACTGACACAAAAACAGACACATAGATCAAAGGAACAGAATAGAGAGCCCAGAAATGGACCCTCAACTCTATGGTCAACTCATCTTCGACAAAGCAGGAAAGAATGTCCAATGGAAAAAAGACAGTCTCTTCAACAAATGGTGTTGGGAAAATTGGACAGCCACATGCAGAAGAATGAAACTGGACCATTTCCTTACACCACACACAAAAATAGACTCAAAATGATTGAAAGACCTAAATGTGAGACAGGAGCCCATCAAAATCCTAAAGGAAAGGGGCGCCTGGGTGGCTCAGTCGTTAAGCGTCTGCCTCTGGCTCAGATCATGATCTTAGAATCCTGGGATCGAGCCCCGCATTGGGCTCCCTGCTCAGCAGGAAGCCTGCTTCTCCCTCTCTCACTCCCCCTGCTTGTGTTCCCTCTCTTGCTATGTCTCTGTCTGTCAAATAAATAAATAAAATCTTTAAAAAAAATCCTAAGGGAGAACACAGGCAGCAACCTCTTCAACCTCAGGCATAGCAACATCTTCCTAGAAACATCACCAAAGGTAAGGGAAGCAAGAGCAAAAATGAACTATTGGGACCTCATCAAGTTAAAAAGCTTTTGTACAGCAAAAGAAAGTCAACAAAACCAAAAGACAACCGAAAGAATGGGAGAAGACATTTGCAAATGACATAGCAGATAAAGGGCTAGTATCCAAAATCTATGAAGAACTTATCAAAGTCAACACCCAAAGAATAAATAATCCAATCAAGAAATGGGCAGAAGACATGAACAGACATTTTTCCAAAGAAGACATCCAAATGACCAACAGACACATGAAAAAGTGCTCAAAATCACTCGGCATCAGGGAAATCCAAACCAAACCTCAATGAGATATCACCTCACAGCAGTCAGAATGGCTAAAATTAACAAGTCAAGAAATGACAGATGTTGGTGGGGATGTGGAGAACGGGGAACCCTCCCACACTGTTGGTGGGAATGCAAGCTGGTGTAGCCTCTCTGGAAAACAGTACAGAGGTTTCTCAAAAAGTTGAAAATAGAGCTACCATACAACCCAGCAATTGTGCTACTGGGTATTTACCCCAAAGATACAAATGTAGGGATTCGAAGGGGTATGTGCACCCCGATGTTTATAGCAACAATGTCCACAATAGGCAAACTGTGGAAAGAGCTAAGATGTCCATCAAGAGAAGAATGGATAAAGAAGATGTGGTATGTATATACACTGGAATATTATGCAGCCATCAAAAAAATGAAATCTTGCCATTTGCAATGATGTGGATGGAACTGGAGGGCGTTATGCTGAGCGAAATAAGTCAATCAGAGAAAGACATATATCATATGACCTCACTGATATGAGGAATTCTTAATCTCAGGAAACAATCTGAGGGTTGTTGGAGTGGTGGGGGGTGGGAGGGTTGGGGTGGCTGGGTGATAGACATTGGGGAGGTTATGTGCTATGGTGAGTGCTGTGAATTGTGCAAGACTGTTGAATCACAGATCTGTACCTCTGAAACAAATAATACATTATATGTTTAAAAAAAAGAAGAAGAAGGTAGCAGGAGGGGAAGAATGAAGGGGGGAAATCTGAGGGGGAGATGAACCATGAGAGACCATTGGCTCTGAAAAACAAAAAAACAAACTCAGGGTTCTAGAGGGGAGGGGGTGGGCGGATGGGTTAGCCTGGTGATGGGTACTAAAGAGGGCACGTTCTGCATGGAGCACTGGGTGTTATATGCAAACAATGAATCATGGAACACTACATCAAAAACTAATGATGTGATGTATGGTGATTAACATAACATAATAATAAAAAAAGAAAAAAAAAGAAATCCAGCGGCATGGTCTTCCTATCACAGAAAAATAAAAGATGCCCAACACTTGCCAGAACACACCAGTTTTTTGTCCAGGGTCTTCCTAAAAGTCTGAGGGCCTTTCCACAGCTCTTCTAGCCCATGCTTGCCACCAGGATATGTAAGAAAAAAAGAAGAAGAAATAGGAAATCCGAATAGACACATTTCTAGTAAGGAGATTGAATCAGTAATCTGAAACCTTCCAACAAACAAAAGTCCAGGACCAGATGGCTTCACTGGTAAATTCTATCAAACATTCAAAGATGTTTTAATACCTATCCTCAAACACCTCTAAAAGGAAGGAACACTTGCAAACTCATTTTATGAGAACAGCATTATCCTGATAACCAAACAAGACAAGGACACCACACACACACCCACAAAAATTGCTGTCCAGTATCCTGATGAATATAGACACAATAATCCTTAACAAAATATTAGCAAATTGAATTCAATAATATATTAAAATGATCAAACAACATGATCAAGTGGAATTCATTCCAGGGATGCAAAGATAGCTCAACATTCAATTATTAAACAACATGATACAGCACATTAACAAAATGAAAGATAAAAATCATACGATCACCTCAATAGATAAAGTATTTGACAAAATTTGCCATCCATTTATGATAAAAATTCTCAACAAAGTGGAACATATTTCAACATAATAAAGGGCATATAGGAAAAAAACACAGCGAACATCAACTCAGTAGTGAAAAACTGAAAGCTTTTCCTCTAAAATCAAGAATAAGATGAAAATGCTCACTTTATTACTTTTATTTAACATAGTATTAGAAGTCCTAGTCATAGCATTTAGATAAGAAAAAGAAATAAAAGATTTAATTTGGAAAAAATGAAGTTAAAAATGAAGTATTTGCAGATGAAATGATACTATATATAGAAAACGCTAAAGACTCAAACAAAAAATTGTTAGAACTAATAAGTAAATTCAGTAAAATTTCAGAATACTAAGCAATATTAAAAATATGTTGAGTTTCTATGTGCTAAAAACAAATTATCAGGAGGAGAAATCAAGGAGGAGAAAAAAAGGCAGAGGAGTAGGGGACCCTATTTCAACCGGTCCCCTGAATTAAGCTGGATATTAATCAAACCATTTTAAACACCCACAAAATCAGCCTGAGATGTAATGAGGTATATCTGGGTCTCTACAAACAGAAAATCTCCGGCAGTTGGTCTTGAAGTATAAAGCAGGATTCTGTGGGCAGACATTGGAAGATAAACAGAAGTGAGGGGGAAGCGTCCATAAACTTGCACCAGGAAGGTGAGATAACACTGGAGCTCAAAGGCCTCCCACTCTGGGGACAGGGCACAGACTTGCAGACTGGAATTAGTGGGGAAAGGATTTTAGGGCAGCTCCCCAGACAGAAACCTGGAGCTACGGGTGCATGGGTTCAAACTGGGGGCGGCTTGAGGTTTTAGAAGCACAAAGGGCAGAGACATGCCCAGCCCTGGGAGCGACATATGGTAGTGCTGTTGTGGGGCACACAACCCAGGAGACTGTGGTTTTTAGCAGTACAGACCGAAACAGAGACAGTGAGGCCTGGAGGCTCACTGAAGAACAGACTGCAATCTCTCTGTTCTGAGACAGAGGTTTGGATGCTGTCACTTCTGCTTTGACTCTTGGAAGAGACACGGAGAGCTGCCAGAGAATAAAAGCCCAAAAAACCGGTTTTCACTGAGCCCATCCCCCAGGCCCCAAAAGGGGGCAGGGCAACTCTGCCCAAACAGGGATGCCTGAGTAACAGCACAGTAGGCCCCTCCCCCAGGAGACAGGCTGGAAGAACCAGAGGAAGACAACACTAAGACCCCTATAAAACAGGTGTATCTTGCTTGGGTTGTGGTTAATACTTTGGACCCTGTAAATTCCCTCAATCACCGCTCAACAGAATGACTAAGAGGAGAAACCCCCAACAAAGAAAAGAATCAGAGACTGGCCTCTGCCACAGACCTCATGGATATGGATATAACCAGGATGTCAGAAGTAGGATTCAAAGTAACAATTATGAAGTCAATATCTAGGCTTGAGAAAAATATTAGCGACAATATAGAATCTGTAAGGGAAAAAGTGAGATCTAATCAGGCCGATCTTAAAAATGCTATAAATGAAACGCAGTCTAAACTGGATACTCTGACTGCCAGGGTAAACAAGGCAAAAGAATGACATAGGGAGATAGAAGATAAGATGATAGAAAAGAAGGAAATCAAGGAGGCCTGGGAAAAACAGATTGAAGCCCAAGGGATCAGACTGAGAGAGATTAATGACACAATAAAACATACAATGTCAGAATTATTTGGATCCCTGAGGGGGTAGAGAGAGAGGTCTAGAAGATATATTTGAGTAAATCATAGCTGAGAACTTCCTAATCTGGGGAAGGAAACAAGCATTCGTGTCCAAGAGGAAGAGAGGACTCCTCCCAAGATCAATGAGAACAGACCAACGCCCAGACATATAAGAGTACAATTCCCAAGTCTTAGATCCAAGGAAACAATCTTGTAAGTGGCGAGGGGAAAGAGATTTCTTACGTATAGAGGGAGGAACATCAGAATAATGTCAGACCTGTCCACAGAGACCTGGCAAGCCAGAAAGGGCTGGCAAGACATATTCAGGATACTAAATGAGAAGAACATGCAGCCAAGGATACTTTATCCAGCAAGACTGTCATTCAGAATGGATGGTGAGACAAGGAGCTTCCAAGACCAGCAGAAACTGAAAGAATAGGTGACCACTAAGCCGGCCCTGCAAGAAATATTAAGGGGGGTTCTATAAAAGAAGAAAGACCCCAAGAGTGATATAGAACAGAAATTTACAGAGACAATCTATAGAAACAAGGACTTAACAGGCAACATGATGGCAATAAAAATCATATCTTTCAATAATCACTCTCAACGTGAATGATGTAAATGCTCACATGGAACAGCACAGGGTTGCAGATTGGATAAAAAGACATGACCCAACCATATGCTGTCTACAAGAGACTCATTTTGAACCTAAAGATACATCCAGCCTGAAAGTGAAGGGATGGAGAACCATTTTCCATGCCAATGGACCTCAAAGAAAGTTGGGGTAGCAATTCTCATCTCAAATTAGATTTTAAGCTAAAGACTGTAATAAGAGATACAGAAGGATACTATATTATTCTTAAAGGGTCTATCCAACAAGAAGATCTAAAATTATAAATATGTATGCCCCCAACATGGGAGCAGCCAACTACATAAGCCCACAGTTAACCAAAATAAAGAAAAATATTGATAATAATACTTTAAAAGTGGACAACTCAACACTCCACTCTCAGCAATAGACAGATCATCCAAGCAGAAGATCAACAAAGAAACAAGAGCTCTGAAGGACACACTGGACCAGATGGACTTCATACATATGTACAGAACATTCCACCATAAAACAACAGAATAATCATTCTTCTTGAAGGCACATGGAACTTTCTCTAGAATAGACCACATACTGGGTCACAAATCAGGTCTCAACTAATACCAAAATACTGAGATGATTCCCTGCATATTCTCAAACCACAATGCCTTGAAACTGGAACTCAATCACAAGAAAAAAAATTGGAAAGAATTCAAACACTTGGAAACTAAAGACCATCCTGATCAAGAATGTTTGGGTCAACCAGGAAATCAAAGAACAACTTAAACAATTCATGGAAACCAATGAGAATGAAAACACATTGGTCCAAAACCTATGGGATACTGCAAAGTCTGTCCTAAGGGGGAAATACATAGCCATCCAAGCCTCACTCAAAAAAATAGAAAAATCTTGAAAACACAAGCCAACATTACATCTTAACTGGAGAAAGAACAACAAATAAAGTCTAAGCCACACATTAGAAGAGAAATAATTAAGATTAGAGCAAGGGGCGCCTGGGTGGCTGTCATTAAGTGTCTGCCTTCGGCTCAGGTTATGATCCTAGGGTCCTGGGATTGAGCCCTGCATTGGGCTCCCTGCTCCACGGGAAGCCTGCTTCTCCCTCTCCCACTCCCCCTGCAGGTGTTCCCTCTCTCGCTGTATCTATCTTTGTCAAATGAATTAATAAAATCCTTTAGAAAAAGATTAGAGCAAAGATTAATGAATTAAAACCAGAAATACGGTAGAGCAGACCAACAAAACTAGAAGCTGGTTCTTTGAAAGAACTAATAAAATCGATAAACCACTGGCCAGACTTATCCAAAACAAAAGAGAAAAGACCCAAATTAATAAAAATATGAATGAGGGTGGAGAGATCACAACCAACATCAAGAAATAGAAACAATGATTAGAAATTATTATCAGTAACTATATGCCAATGAATTGAGCGACCTGGAAGAAATGGACACCTTCCTGGAAACCTATAAACTACCAAGACTGAAACAGGAAGAAACACAGTCTGAAAAGAACCAGTAACGAAATGATCAAAAACCTCCCAAAAAACCAGAGTCCATGGCCTGATGGCTTCCCAGGAGAATTCTACTGAACATTCAAAGAAGAAATAATACCTATTCTCCTGAAGCTGTTTCAAAATATAGAAACAGAAGGAAAACTTCCAAACTCATTCTACGAGGCCAGCATTACCTTGATCCCAAAACCAAGCAAAGACCCCATCAAAATAGAGAATTACAGACCAACCTCCCTGATGAATATGGATGTCAAAATCTCAACAAGATGCTAGGAAATAAGATCCAACAGTACATTAAAAGGATTATCCATCATGACCAGGTGGGATTTTTTCCTGGGATGCAAGGGTGGTTCAACATTCCCAAATCAATCAGTGTGATAGAACACATTAATAAGAGAAGAGACAAGAACCATATGATCCTCTCAATTGAGTCAGGAAAAACATTTGACAAAACACAGCATTCTTTCCTGATTAAAACTCTTCAGAGTGTAGGGATAGAGGTAACATTCCTCAATTTCATAAAAACCATCTATGAAAAGCCCACAGCAAATATCATTCTCAATGGGGAAAAGCTGAAAGCCTTTCCCTTAAGATCAGGAACATGACAAGGATGCCCACATTCACCACTATTTTTCAAAATAGTACTAGAAGTCCTAGCATAAAAAGAAGGTATTCAAATTGGCAAAAAAGAAGTCAAACTCTCTCTCTTTGCAGATAACATGATACTTTATGTGGAAAACCCAAAAAACTCCACCCCCAAATTACTAGAACTCATGTAGCAATTCAGTAATGTGGCAGGATACAATACAATGCACAGAAATCAGTTGCTTTCCTATACACTAACAATGTAACTGTAGAAAGAAAAATTAGGGAATCGATTCCATTTACAATAGCATCAAAAATCATAAGATACTTTGGAATAAACCTAACCAAAAAGGTAAAGGATGTATACTCTAGAAACTACAGAACACTTATGAAAGAAATTGAGGAAAATACAAAAGATGGAAAAACATTCCATTCTCATTTATTGGAAGAATAAACATTGTTAAAATGTTTATATTGCCCAGAGCAATCTATACTTTCAATGCCATCCTGATCAAAATACCAATGGCATTTTTCAAAAGTGCTGGAACAAACAATCCTAAAATTTGTATGGAAACAGAAATGACCCTGAATCACTAAGGAAATGTTGAGAAAGAAAAACAAAGCTGGGGGCATCACAATGCCTGACTTGTTCATTTATGTATTGTGGCTTCTGACCACTCCATATTTTTCTAGGGTGCATCATGCTTGGTTCATGGCTGATATTTTGGACTCCGTTCATTCACCCACCCATCATTCTTGCAACAGAATGACAAGAAGGAGGATCTCAAACACACAAAAAAAGAACCATAGGCGGTGTTCTCTCCAACAGAGCTAATTGATATGAATATAAGATGTCAGAGATAGAATTCAATATAGCAATCATTAAGTGACTATTTAGGCTTGAAAAAAGCATTAGTGACACTATAGAATCTCTAAGGGCAGAAAAGAGATCTAATCAGGCTGAACTTAGGAATGAATCATGAAACACTACATCAAAAACTAATGATGTACTGTATGGTTATTAATGTAACATAATAAAAAAATGCTATGAATGAGATGCAGTCTAAACTGGATGCTCGAACAGCTAGGGTCAGTGAGGCAGAAGAGAGAATAAGTGATCTAGTATATAAGCTGATGGGGCACCTGGGTGGCTCAGTCATTAAGCGTCTGCCTTGGGCTCAGGTCATGATCCCAGGGTCCTGGGATCGAGTCCCACATTGGGCTCCCTGCTCCGCGGGAAACCTGCTTCTCCCTGTCCCACTCCCCCGGTTGTGTTCCTGCTCTCACTATGTCTCTCTCTCTGTCAAATAAATAAATAAAATCTTAAAAAAAAAGAATATAAGCTGATGGACAGGAAGGAAATTGAGGAAAACAGAGATAGACAACTAGTAGCCCATGAAAAAAAGCTTGGAGAGATTAATGATCCCATGAAACATTCCAATGTCAGAATTATTGGGATCCCTGAGAAGGTGGAGAGAGATAGAGTGCTAGAAGGTATATTTGAGCAAATCATAACTGAGAACTTCCCTTAATATGGGGAAGGAAACAGGCATTCAAGTACAGGAGGCAGAGAGGACCCTTCCCAAAATCAATAAAAATAGATCAACATCCCAACATATAGAAACTAGAAGAACAGGAGAAAAGATCAATGAAACTAGAAACTGGTTCTTTGAAAGAATTAATAAGATCAATAAACCTCTGGTCAGAACTTTCCAAAACAAAAGAGAAAGGACCCAACATAATAAAATCATGAATGAAAGAGGAGCGATCACGACTAATACCAAGGAAGCAGAGACAATTGTTAAAACTTAATTACAGGAGCAATATGCCAACAAATTAAGCAGTCTGGAAGAAATGGATGCATTCCTAGAAATTTACAAACTACCAAGACTGAAACAGAGAGGTAGAAAATCTGAACAGAACAATAACCAGCAAGGAAATTGAAGCAGTAATCAAAACCCTCCCAAAAAACAAGTGTCCAGGGCCAGATGGCTTCCCAGGGGAATTCTACTAAGCATTTAAAGAAGAATGAATACCTATCTACTGAAGCTGTTTCAAAAAATAAAATGGAAGGAACACTTACAAACTCATTCTATGAGGTCAGCATTACCATTACCTTACCAAGAAGGAGAATTGCAGACCAGTATCTCTGATGAACATGGATGCCAAAATACTCACCAACATACTAGCCAACAGGATCCAGCAGTACATTAAAAGGATGATTCACCAAGACCAGGTGGGATTTATTCCTGGGCTGCAAGCATGGTTCAACATTTGGAAATTAATCAATGTGATAGGTCACATTAATAAAAGAAAGGACAAGAACCATATGATCCTCTCAATTGATTCAGAAAAAGCACTTGAAAAATACACCATCCTTTCTTGATTAAAACTCTTCAAAGTATAGGGATAGAAGGAACATACCTCAATATCATAAAAGTCATCTATGAAAAGCCCACAGTGAATATCATTCTCAATGGCAAAAACTGCAGTTTTTCCCTTAAGTTCTGGAACACAACAGGGATGCTCACTCTCACCACTGTTGTTCAACAAAGTACTAGGTGTCCTAGTTTCAGCAATCAGACAACAAAAAGAAATAAAAGGCGTTCAAATTGTCAAAGAAGATGTCAAAGTCTCACTCTTTGCAGGTGACACGATCTTTTATGTGGAAAACCCAAAAGACTCCACCCCAAAATTGCTAGAACTCATACAGCAATTCAACAACATCTCAGGATATAAAACCAATGCACAGAAATCAGTCGCATTTCTATACCCTAAAAATTTGATTGAAGAAAGAGAGATTAAGGAATTGATCTATTTACAATTACACCAAAAGATATGATACCTAAGAATAAACCTATCCAAAGAGGTAGGGATCTGCACTCTAAAAACTATAGAACGCTTATGAAAGAAATTGAGGAAGATACAAAGAGATGGAAAAATATCCCATGTTCATGGATTGGAAGAATAAATGTTGTTAAAATGTCTATGCTACTCAGAGGAATCTACACGTTCAATGCAATTCCTATCAAAATACCACATTTTTCACAGAGCTGGAATAAGCAATCCTAAAATTTGTACAGAACCAGAAAAGACCCCAAATAGCCAGGGGAATGTGGAAAAGGAAAAACAAAGCTGGGGGCATCACAATGCCTGACTTCAAGCTATATTACAAAGCTATGATCATAAGAGAGCAAGATATTGGCACAAAAACAGACACATAAATTAATGGAACAGAATAGAGAACCCAGAAATGGACCCTCAACTCTATGGTCAACTAATCTTTGACAAATCAGGAAAGAATATACAATGAAATAAAGACAGTCTCTTCAATAAATGGTGCTGGGAAAACTGGACAGCCGCATGCAGAAGAAGGAAACTGCCCATTATCTCATACACCAAGATAGACTCAAATTGGATGAAAGACCTTAATGTGAGACAGGAATCTATCAAAATCCTAGAGGGAACATAGGCAGTAACCTCTTTGATATTCGCCAGAGAAACTTCTTTCAAGACATGTCTCTAAAGGCAAGGGATCAAAAGCAAAAATGAATTATTGGGACTTCATCAAGATAAAAAGCTTCTGCACAGCAAAGGAAACAGTCAACAAAACTAAAAGGCAACCCACTGAATGGGAAAAGATATTTGCAAATGACATTACAGATAAAGGGCTAGTATCCAAGATCTATAAAGAACTTCTCAAAGTCAACCCCCTAAAAACAAAAAATCCAGGCAAGAAATTGGCAGAAAACACGAAGAGACACTTTTCCAAAGAAGACATACATATGGCTAACAGATGCATGAAAAAATCAACATCACTAGCCATCAGGGAAATTCAAATCAAAGTCAAAATTAGATACAACCTTAAACCAGTTAGAATGGCTAAAATTAACAAGACAGGGAACAACAAATGTTGGTGAGAATGTGGAGAAAGGGAAACCTCCTATATTGTTGGTGCGAATGCAAGCTGGTACAGCCACTTGGAAAACAGTATGGAGGTTTCTCAAAAAGTTAAAAATCGAGCTACCCTATGACCCAGCAATTTCACTACTAGGTATTTATCCCAAAGATATAGATGTAGTGAAATGAAGGGACACATGCACCCCAATGTTCATAGCAGCAGTGTCCACAATAGCCAAACTGTGGAAAGAGCCAAGATGTCTTTCAACAGTGAATGGATAAAAAATATGTGTTTTGGAGGGAAAAGATGGCAGAGGAGTAGGGGACCCTATACCAACTGGTCCCCAGAATTGAGCTGGATATCTACTAGACCATTCAGAACACCCACAAAATCAGCCTGAGATGTAAGAAGATAGGTCTGGATCTCTACAAACAGACTATTGCAGGTGTTTGGTTTCCAGGTAAAAAGTGGGGAGCCATGATTCTGCGGGCATATATCAGAGGATAAATGGAAGGGGAAGGGAGCCATCAGGATCCTGCACCAGCGGAGCACAATACCCTCCGGCGATGGGGAGAGGGCACAGACTTGCAGACTGGTTTGGACAGGTAAAGGACTTAGGGCAGCCCCCCAGACAGAAACCCAGAGCAGCGGGGCTCTGCGTGTGAACTGGGGGCAACTGGCGGTTTTAGAAGCACAAAGGGCAGAGACGTGCCCAAACTGGAGGCAAGGACTGGGAGCCCGGCTGAGGGGAGCACAAGTCAGGAGGCTGCAGTTTACAGCAGCACAGACAGAAACGGAGAAAGTGTGGCCTGGAGAGCTCACTGAAGAACTGACCGCAAATCTCTGCTCTGAGGCAGAGGGTTGGAAACTATCTCTTTGCTCTGACTCTCCGAGGAGATGTGGAAAGCCGCCAGAAAAAGACACCAGAGAACAAAAGCCCCCAAAACCGGGTTCCGCTGAGCCCATCCCCTGCCACAGGGGGCAGGGCAACTCTGCCCAAACAGGGTTGCCTGAGTAACACCGTGGCAGGCCCCTCCCCCAGGGGACAGACAGGGAAAATAATAGGCCAGCAACCCTAAGGTCCCTATAAAACAGGTGCATCTTGCTTGGGTTCTGGTCAATAATTTGGACTCTATAATTTCCCTCAACCACCCCTCAACACAATGACTAGGAGGGGGTTCTTCCTCCTTCTGTTTATCCTGTGATATCTACCCGCAGAATCATGGCTCCCCACTTCATACTTGGAAACCAAACGCCTGGAAGATAATAGGAATATAATAGGAAAAATAAACTAGGAAAAACTCAGGGTCTGTGACATATGCCACAGATTTACAAATAGATTCAGATATAACCAAGATGTCGGAGATGGAATTTAGGCTAGCAATTGTGAAGACGAGAGCTAAAATGCAGAAATCGATTAATGGCATCATAGAGTCTCTAAGGGCAGAAATGAAAGCTGAATTGGCAGAACTTAAAAATGCTATCAGTGAGATCCAATCTAATCTAGATACTCTAACAGCTAGGGTAAGCGAGGCAGAAGATTGAATTAGTGATTTAGAAGACAAATTAATAGACAAGAAGGAAAAAGTGTAGGCCAGGGAAAAACTCAGATTCTATGAAAATAGAATCAGAGAAATAAGTAACACCATGAAACGTTCCAATGTCAGAATTATTGGGATCCCTGAGGGTGTGGAGAGAGAGAGAGGACTAGAAGATATATTTGAGCAAATTGTAGCTGAGAACTTCCCTAATCTGGGGAATAAAACAAACATTCATGTCCTAGAGGCAGAGAGGACCCCTCCCAAGATCAAGGAAAACAGGCCAATACCCTGGATTGTAAGAGATAAACTCGAAAATCTTAGAACCAAGGAAACCATCTTAAGAGCAGTTTGGGGAAGATTCCTTATGTACAGAGGGAGGAACATCAGAATAACATCAGACCTAAGCACAGAGACCTGTCAAGCCAGAAGGGACTGGCAAGACATAGTCAGGGTACTAAGCGAGAAGAACACACAGCCAAGAATACTTTATCTGGCAAGGCTGTCATTTAAAATGGTTGGAGAGATGCAAAACTTCCAAGACCAGCAGAAAATGAAAGAATATGTGACCACTAAGCAGGCCCTGCAAGAAATATTAAGGGAGTGTTCTATAAAAGAAGAAAGACTCCAAGAGGGATATACAACAGAAATTTACAGGGAAAATCTATAAAAACATGGTCTTCACAGACATGATGACAATAAATTCATGCCTTTCAATAATCACTCTCAACATGAAGGGCCTAAATGCTCCCATAGAATGGCACAGGGTTGCAGATTGGCTAAAAAGACAGGACCCATCCATATGTTGTCTACAAGAGACTCATTTTGAACCTAAAGATACATCCAGACTGAAAGTGAAGGGATGGAGAACCATCTTCCACGTGAGTGGACCTCAAAAGAAAGCTGGGGTAACAATTCTTATATCAGACAAATTAGATTTTAAACTAAAGAATGTAGTTAGAGACACAGAAGGACACTACATCATTCTTAAAGGGTCTATCCAATAAGAAGATCTAACAATTGCAATTATCTATGCCCCCAACATGGGAGCAGCCATCTATATAAGCCAACTGCTAACCAAACTAAAGAGTCATATTGATAACAATACGTTAATTGTAGGAGACCTCAATACTCCACTCTCAGTAATGGACAGATCATCTAAGCAGAAGATCAAGAAGGAAACAAGACCTCTGAAGGACACACTGGACCAGATGGACCTCATAGATATATACAGAACATTCCACCCTAAAACAACAGAATACTCATTCTTCTCTAGCACACATGGAACTTTCTCCAGAATAGACCACATGCTGGGTCACAAATCAGGTCTCAACTGATACCGAAAGATTGAGATTATTCCCTGCATCTGTTCAGACGATAATGCTTTAAAACTGGAAATCAATCACAAGAAAAAATTTGGCAGAAATTCAAACACTTGGAAGCTACACACCCCTCTGCTCAAGAATGTCTGGGTCAACAAGGAAATCAAAGAACTTAAACAATTCATGGAAACCAATGAGAACGAAAACACAGTGGTCCAAAACCTATGGGATACTGCAAAGGCGGTCCTAAGGGGTACATACATAGCCATTCAGCCTCACTCAAAAAAGAAAAAAAAAAGAAAAATCCCGAATTCACCAACTAACTCTACACCTTAAAGAACTAGAGAAAAAGCAACAAACGATGCCTAAGCTACGCATTAGAAATAAATAATTAAGAAGAGAGCAGAGATCAATGAATTAGAAACCAGAAACACAGTAGATCAGATCAATGAAACTAGAAGCTGGTTCATTGAAAGAATTAATAAGATCGATAAACCCCACTGGCCAGACTTATTCAAAAGAAAAGAGAAAGGACCCAAATTAATAAAATTATGAATGAAAGTGGAGAGATCATGACTAACACCAAGGAAATAGAAACAACTAAGAAATTATTATCAACAAATCTATTCCAATAAACTGAGCAACCTGGATGAAATTGTTCCCTTCCTGGAAACCTATAAGCTGCCAAGACTGAGACAGGAAGAAATTGACAACCTGAATAGGCCAATAACCAGTAACGAGATTGAAGCAGTGATCAAAAACCTCCCTAAAAACAAGAGTCCAGGGCCTGATTGATTGCTGGGGAATTCTACCAAACATTCAAAGAAGAAATAATACCTATTCTCCTGAAGCTGCTTCAAAAAAATAGAAACTGAAGGAGAGCTTCCAGACTCATTCTATGAAGCCAGCATTACCTTAATCCCCAAACCAGGGAAAGACACCCCCAAAAAAGAGAAATTCAGACCGACATCCCTGATGAATATGGATTTCAAAATCCTCAACAAAATCCTAGCTGATAGGATCTGACAATACATTAAAAGGATCATCCACCACGACCAAATGGGATTTATCCCTGGGATGCAAGGGTGGTTCAACATTCGCAAATCAATCAATATGATACAACCCGATAATAAGAGGAGAGAGAAGAACCATCTGGTCTTATCAATTGATGTAGAAAAAGCATTTGACAAAATACAGCATCCTTTCCTGATTAAAAGTCTTCAGAGTATAGGGATAGAGGGAACATTCCTCACGTTCATAAAATCCATCTATGAAAAACCCACAGCGAATATCATCCTCAATGGGGAAAAGCTGAGAGCCTTTCCCTTAAGTTCAGGAACATATCAAGGATGCCCACTCTCGCCATTATTGTTCAACATAGGACTAGAAGTCCTAACAACAACAATGAGACAACAAAAAGAAATAAAAGGCATTCAGATTGGCAAAGAAGTCAAACTCTCCCTCTTCACAGATGACATGATACTTTATGTGGAAAATCCAAAAGAGTCCACCCGCAAATTACTAGAACTCATACAGCAATTCAGTAATGTGGCAGGATACAAAATCATTGCAGAGAAATCAGTTGCTTTCTTATACACTAACAATGCAACTCTAGAAAGAGAAATGAGAGAAACGATTCCATTTACTATAAACCAAAAACCATAAGATACCTCAGAATAAACCTAACCAAAGAGGTAAAAGACCTATACTCTAGGAACTACAGAACACTCATGAAAGAAATTGAAGAAAACACAAAAAGATGGAAAAACATTCCATGCTCATGGATCAGAAGAATAAACATTGTAAAAATGTCTATGTTACCCAGAGCAATCTATACCTTCAATGCCATCCCAATCAAAATTCCAATGACAGTTTTCAAAGTGTTGGAACAAACAATCCTAAAATTTGTATGGAATCAGAAAAGACCCCGAATCGCCAAGGAAATGTTGAAAAAGAAAAACAAAACTGGGGGCATCACGTTTCCCAATTTCAAGCTACATTACAAAGCAGTGATCACCAAGACAGCATGGGACTGGCACAAAAACAGACATATAGACTAATGGAACAGAATAGAGAACCCAGATATGGACCCTCAACTCTATGGCCAAATAATCTTCGACAAAGCATGAAAAAACATGCACTGGATAAAAGACAGTCTCTTCAATAAATGGTGCTGGGAAAATTGAACAGCCACATGCCAAAGAATGAAACTCGACCATTCTCTAACACCATACACAAAGATAAACTCAAAATGGATGAAAGACCTCAATGTGAGACAGGAATCCCTCAAAATCCTAGAGGAGAACACAGGCATCAACCTCTTCATCCTTGGACAGAACAACTAATTTCAAGACACATCACTAAAGGCAAAGGGAAAAAAAAAGCAAATTGAACTATTGAGACTGCATCAAGATAAAAAGCTTCTGCACAGCAAAGAAAACAGTCAGCAAAACTAAAAGGCAACCTATGGAATGGGAGAAGATATTTGCAAATGACATTACAGATAAAGGGCTGGTATCCAAGATCTATAAAGAACTTCTCAAACTCAACACCCCCAAAAAACCAAATAATCCAATCAAGAAATGGATGGAAGACATGAACAGATATTTATACAAAGAAGACATACAAATGGCCAACAGACACGTGAAAAAATGCTCCACATCACTTGCCATCAGGGAAATACAAATCAAAACCACATTGATACACCACCTACCACCAGTTAGAATGGCTGAAATTAACAAGACAGGAAACAACAAATGTTGGCGAGGACGTGGAGAAAGGGGAATCCTCTTACACTGTTGGTGGGAATGTAAGCCGATACAGCCACTCTGGAAAAGAGTATGGAGGTTCCTCAAGAAGTTAAAAATAGAGCTACCTATGACCCAGCAATTGCACTACTGAGTATTTACCCCAAAGATACAAATGTAGTGAAAAGAAGGGGCACATGTACCCCAATGTTCATAGCAGCAATGTCCACAATAGCCAAACTGTGGAAGGAGCTGAGATGTCCAACAGATGAAAGGATAAAGAAGATATGGTATATATATAATGGAATATTACTCAGCCATCAGAAAGGATGAATACCTACCATTTGCACTGACATGGATGGAACTGGAGGGGATTTTGCTAAGTGAAATAAGTCAAGCAGAGAAAGATGATTATACGATTTCACTCATATGTGGAACATAAGGAATAGTGCAGAGGAAAATAGGGGAAGGGAGGGAAAAGTAAATGGGAAGAAATTAGAAAGGGAGTCAAACCATATGAGACTCTTGACTCTGGAAAACAAACCGAGGGTTGCAGAAAGGGATGTGGGTGAGTGATGAGGTAATTGGGTGATAGACATTAAGGAGTGCAGATGTCGTGATGAGCACTGGGTGTTATATGCAACTAAGAATTATTAACTTTACATCTGAAACTAATGATATATACTATATGTTGGTAATTTGAATTTAAATAAAAAATAAATAACAACAACAACAAAAGGAAATTTTCAAACTCAACACCCAAAAGACAAATAATCCAGTCAAGAAATGGGCAGAAGACATGAACAGACATTTCTCCAAAAAAGATATAAAAATGTTCTACAGACACATGAAAAAATGCTCAACATCACTTGGCATCAGGGAAATGCAAATCAAAACCACAATGAAATACCACCTCACAGCAGTCAAAATGGCTAAAATTAACAAGTCAGGAAACAAATGTTGGTAAGGATGTGGAGAAAGGGTAACCCTCTTACACTGTTGGTGGGAATCCATCCTGGTACAGCCACTCTGGAAAACAGTATGGAGGTTCCTCAAAAGTTAAAAATAGAGGTACCCTATGACCCAGCAATTGTACTACTGAGCATTTACCCCAAAGATACAAATGTAGGGTTCCGAAGGAACACCAGCACCCCAATCTTTACAGCAGCAATGCCCACAATAGCCAAAGTATGGAAAGAGCCCAGATGTCCATCAACAGATGAAAGGATAAAGAAGATGTGGTATACATATACAATGGAATATTACTCAGCCATCAGAAAGGATGAAATCTTACCTTTTACATCGACATGGGCGGAACTGGAGGGTATTGTGCTTAGTAAAATAAGTCAATCAGAGAACGACAATTATCATATGGTTTCACTCATATGTGGAATATAAAAAATAGTGTAGAGGGTAATAGGGGAAGAGAGGAAAAACTGAATGGGAAGAATAAAAAGGGATACAAACCATGAGAGACTCTTGATTCTGGGAAACAAACTGAGTGTTGCAGAAGGGGAGGTGGGTGAGGGGATGGGGTAACTGGTTAATGGGCATTGAGGAAGGCAGGTGATGTGATGAGCACTGGGTGTTATATGCAACTGATGAATAATTGAACATTACGTCTGAAACTAATGATGTAGTATATGTTGGCTAATTGAATTTAAATAAAAATTTTAAAAATGAACTTAAATTCAACACCCCAAAAACAAAAAATCCAGTCAAAAAATGGCAGAAGACATGAATAGTCATTTCTCAAAAGAAGACATGGAAATGGCTAGCAGACACATGAAAAAATGCTCGACATCACTCAGTATCAGAGAAATACAAATCAAAACCACAATGAGATAAAGCCTCACGAAAGTCAGAATGGCTAATATTAACTACTCAGGGAAGAACAGATGTTGGCAAGGATGTGGAGAAAGGGGAATCCTCTTCCATTATTGATGAGAACACAAATTGTGCAACCACTCTGGAAAACAGTATGGAGGTTCCTCAAGTAGTTAAAAATAGAACTACCCTACAACTCAGCAGTTGCACTACTAGGTATTTATCCAAAGGATACAAAAATATTGATTCAAAGTGTCACATGCACCTCAATGTTTATAACAGCAAAGTCCCAAAAGTCAAACTGGAAAGAGCCCAGATGTCCATGGACAGATGAATAGATAAAGAAGATATTGTATATATACATATACACATATATGTATATAGACATATATAATGAAATATAACTCAGCCATAAAAAAGAATGAAACCTTGCCATTTGCAACAACGTGGATGGAATTAGAGGGTATTATGCTAAGCTAAATAAGTCAATCAGAGAAAGACAAATGATATCACTCATATGTGGAATTTAAGAAACAAAACAGATGAACAAAAGGGAAGGGAAGGAAAAATAAAACAAGTTAAAAAAAGAGAGTGAGGCAGACCATAAGGGACTCTTAACTATAGGGAACAAACTGAAGGTTGCTGGAAGGGAGATGGGTGGAGGGATGGGGTAATTGGGTGATGGGCATTGAGGAGGGCTCTTGATGTAATGAGCACTGGGTGTTATATGCAACTGGTGAATCACTAAATTATACCCCTGAAACTAATATTACACTATATGTTAACTAAATTGAATTTAAATAAAATAAAATTTTAATAAATATAGAAAGGTTTTATGTAACTAAATAGAAAAAAAACTATTAAAAATGAGCAGAAAATCTGAATAGATATTTTTCCAGTAGCCAAGTGGTGCAAAACAAAACAAAACAAAAAACAAAACAAAACAAAAAGATGCTCAACATCACTAGCCATCAGGGAAATGCAAATCAAAACCACAGTGAAATATCACCTCACACCTGTAAAATGGCTATTATCAAAAGGACAAAAAGAACGAGTTTTGTTGAAGATAGGGAGAAAAGGAAAGCCTTGTGCACTGTTGGAAGGTATGTAAACTGGTGCAGCCAGTATGATAAAACAGTTTGAAGTTTTCCTTTAAAATTAAAAATTGAACTAAGATATGACCCTGCAATTACACTCTTTGTTATTTATCTGAAGGAAGTCAAAACACTAACTTGAAAAGGTATCTGCATCCCTATATTCATTACAGCATTATTTACAAAAGTGTAGACCTGGAAGCAACCCAAGTATCCATCAATGAATGAATGGAGGAAGAAAATGTGGTATGTATATACAATGGAATATTATTCAGCCACAGAAAAGAAGGAAATCCTGCCATTTGTGACAATGTAGATGGACTCTGAGAACATTGTGCTAAGTGAAATAAGTCAGATAGAGAAAGACAAATACCATTTGATCTCACTTATATGTAGAATCTAAAAAAACAACAAAAATCAAACTTGTAGGTACAGAGAACAAATTGGTGGTTTCCAGGGACCAGAAATGAGAGTGGGGGCCAAAATGAATGAATGTGGTCAACAGGTACAAACTGTCCTGTTATAAAATAAATAATTCCTGTGAGTGTAATGTACAGCATGGTGACTATAGTTCACAATGTTGTATTGTATATTTTAAAGCTATTAAGAGTGTAGATCTTAAAAATTTTTATTACAAAATTTTTTAACTACATATATGATGAATGTTAACTAAATTTTTTTCTGGTGTTCATTTTGCAGTATATTCACATACCAAATCATTATGTTGTATGCCTGAAACTAATATAGTGTTATATGTCAATTATATCTCAATTAAAAATTGAGGGCACCTGAGTGGCTCAGTCAGTTAAGCATCTGCCTTCAGCTCAGGTCATGATCTGGAGTCCCAGGATCAAATCCGGCATCAGGCTCCCTTCTCGGTGGAGAGTCTGCTTCTCCCTCTGCCCTTCACCCTGCTTGTGCTCTCTCTTGCTTGCTCTGTCTCTCAAATAAATAAATAAAATCTGTTTTAAAAATTGAGAGAGAAAATTTTCCCTTTTCCTGCCTTTTTGTTCTATTCAGGCCCTCAGCAGATTGGATGATGAGCATCCACAATGGTGAGAGCAGGTTTTTTAGTCAGTCTACTGATTCAGATACTAACCTTTTCCATAAATACCCTCACAGATGCACACAAAAATAATGTTTTGTCAGGTATATGGGTATCCTGAAACTCAGTTAAGTGGACACATATAATTAACAATTACAATTTCCATTATCAAGGAATGTTAAGACAACACTGTTTTAGATCCTCTCTTCACCTAGCCAGCCTTGCTACCACCTATCCCTACAACAGGTCAAAAATTAATCTTCCATATGTTATTCAGCCATCAGAAAGGATGAATACCCACCATTTGCATCGACATGGATGGAACTAGAGGGGATTATGCTAAGTGAAGTAAGTCAAGCAGAGAAAGACAATTATCACATGGTTTCACTCATATGTGGAACATCAGCAATAGCACGGAGGACCATAGGGGAAGGGAGAGAAATCCAAAGGGGGAGAAATCAGAGAGGGAGATGAATCATGAGAAACTATGGACCCCGGGAAACAAACTGAGGGTTTCAGAGGGGAGGGGGGTTGGGGGAGGAGGTAACAGAGTCATGGGTATTAAGGAGGACACGTGTTGTGATGAGCACTGGGTGTTATATGCAACTGATGAATCATTGAACACTACATCTAAAACTAATGATTTACTACATGTTGGGTAATTGAATTTTAATTGAATTAGTTTCATTTTTCTGTTTTACAGTTAAAGTAAATAATGCTCAAATCAGTTAATTGACTTTCCCAAGGGTCACACAACCAAATGTGATCCACATCACTCAAGTATATTTTCTTCAAATCCCTTATTCTTTCCATTAGGCTACTATGTGGCAGCCAATGTGTGTTAATCAATATCCACAGGGAAGACAACAAAAACTAAATCTATTGACCAAGTAAATTTTCTGCTCCCCTAATGATTATTTATTCTGTTTTAATTTGGGGAAGTGGGCATGCAGGTATGGATTTTTCTGAGATGTTGATGCTTTCAAAAAATGTAGCCCTGGAATTTTCATGATAAAACTCTAACATTTCAAATTTATATGGACAAAGTATTTTGGACATATTTTGGTGTAAGTGTAAATAATGCAAAACTGAGCATTTCAGATATAACAAAGAGGTTTTCAAACACTTTGAATTTATGGCTTATGAATAACTACCACCAACTTTTCAAAAGCCTAAATAAGAGGCATCAAAGATGGTGGTGGAACAGGTGGACCCTGGGCTCACCTTGTCCCATGAACACAACTAGATAACTATCAAATTCTAAATACTCCAGAAATAGGCCTGAAGACTGACAGAACAAACTTCACAACCAAAGGGAGAGAAGAGGCCACCTTAAAGAAGTTAGGAAATGCAAAGACATAGTTTAATAGGGAAATGATTCCTAGATGCTGAAGAGAGGAGGGAGCCACACACAAAGAGAATGTTTCCCCAAAGCCATTGGTTTGGAAAACAAGAGGGGTTTAATTTTGTGATTTCTTGCAATCAGCAAGGCTTAAAGCCTGGAGTTTTAAAGGTCAGTGGGCTTGGCTGGAATAGAGCCTAGAGGGCACTGCCTTGCTCCTGGAGGAAGACAGGCAAACAACTTGGGGGCAGACAGTGTGGAAACAGCAAAATGAGGAACCCCTGAGGCACAGAGTGGGGAGATTATTCACTCATCTTGGAGAGTGTCTCTGGGACTCTTGACAGTGTCCCTAAACACTCAATGTTCACAGAAATGCCCCTATAGGAACAGGGAGGCTGGCTGGCACCATTTCCCTACCCTGCCCCTCAGCATAAACACAGAACCATCAGTGTGAAGCAGTTCAGTGCTAACACTGGCTGACTAACTTGCTTACACCAAGCCCCAGCCACCTGTTCTTTGGTGGGACTGTCTTCAGTCAAGCTTGTCTCAGTCCCAAAGTGTCAGGCCCCTCCCTGAGAAGACTGGTGCAGACCCCAGCCCACACCACATCTCTAAAGCCTGGAGTTTTAAAGAGGGCACGTGTTGTAATGAGCACCAAGTGTTATACACAAATAATGAATTATGGAACACTACATAAAAAACTAATGATGTACTATATAGCGACTATCATAACTTAATAAAAATAAATAAATAAACAAACAAACAAACAAATAAATGTCAGCACACATGGCTGGGATAGCCCCAGGAGGGCACTATGCTGCTTCTGGAGAGAAGGCAGTCAAACAATGTGGGGGCGGACAGTGTGGGAACAGTGAACTGAAAAATGTCTGGGGCACACAATGGGGAGATTATCCACTATTCTAGGAATACTTTTCTGAGAGGAAGCATTCAGGGAGATGCCTCTCAGAGAATAAAGGAGCTGGCTGGTGCCATTTCTTTCCCCTACCCCTCAGCATAAAAACAGAGCCATATGAGGGAAGCAGCTCAGCATGAACACTGGCTGCCCAACTTTCTTAAACTAAGTCCCACCCCCCCATGCTCCCATGGAACTGCCCTTCTCAGTCAAGCTTGCCTCAGTCCCAATGTGCCATGCACCCCCGCCCTCAGAAGACCAGCACAAACCCTTTCCAAAACCGTGTTTCCTAACCAGAGAGCTCTGCAGGGCCACAGTTCTGTTTGAGGTGATATCAGGTCCAGACCAGAGAATACCTAGTTCAAATTCATCCCATTCAGGCCAGGGACCAAACAATGCCCACTGGCAGGCAAGGAGAGTCTCTGCAGATAACTGGCCTGAAGGATAGAGCAGCCAAAACAAAACAGAATAGTGCAGACACCACACACCAGAGACATTCCCTGAGGTGCAGGCCCTGGGCAGTAAATGACCTCTTTTTTATAAGGCCATTACTTTCAGGAGCAGGAGATATAACTGGCTTTTCTTTCCTTTTTTTTAAGATTTTATTTTTATTTATTTGACACAGAGAGAGAGACAGCAAGAAAGGGATCACAAGCAGGGGAAGTGGGAGAGGGCAAAGCAGGCTTCCCACTGAGCAGGAAGCCCACTGCGGGGCTCAATCCCAGGACCCTGGGATCATGACCTGAGCCGAAGGCAGAAACTTAATGACTGAGCCACCCTGACACCCCTATAACTGGCTTTTCTAATACACAGAAGAAGGCAAATACTTAGACAAAATACCAAGATGGAGGAATTTATAAATGAAAGAACAAGATAAGGTCACAGCCAGAGATCTAAGCAAAATAGATATAGGTAACATTTCTGAATGAGAAATTAAAGCAACAGTAATAAGGATAATCACTGAGCTTGAGAAAAGAATAGAAGATATCAGAGAATCCCTTATAATAGAGATAAAAGAGATTTTAAAAATCAATCACAGATGAAAAATATAACAAATGAGATTGGAAACAAGCTTGATGCAATGAACAGCTGGAAGAAACAGAGAAATGAATTAGTGACCTAGAAGAAAAGATATTGAAAAATAATGAAGCTGAATAATGAGGAGAAAGAAGAATTATGGAACATGGGAATAGACTTAGGGAACTCACTGACTCCAGTAAACATAATAACATTCATGTTATAGGAGTCCCAGAAGAAGAAGAGAGAGAAAAGATGGAAGGAAATTTATTTCAAGAAATAATAGCAGAAAACTTCTCTAATCTGAGGAAGGAAACACTTCCAGATCCAGGAGGCACAGGGAAGTCCCATCAAAATCAACAAAAGCAGGCCAACACTAAGACATATTTTAATTAAATTTGCAAAATAGAGTGATAAAGGAAAGTTTTAACATCAGCAAGATAAAGGAAGTCCTAAATTTACAAGTGAAAACCCATAAGGCTAGCTAAAGATTTCTCAACAGAAACTTGGCAGGCCAGAAGAGAGTGACATGATGTATTCAAAATGCTGAATGAGAAAAATCTGCAGCCACGAATATTGTATCCAGCAAGGCTACCACTCAGAATAGAAAGAGAGATAAATATTATCCCACACAGAGAGGGGAAAGGATGGTGGAGGAGTAGGGGACCCTAATCCAACTAGTCCCCGGAATTGAGCTAGATATCTACCAAACCACACTGAATACCCACAAAATCAGCCTGAGATGTAAGAAGATAGATCTGGATTTATACAAACAGAATATTGCAGGCAGTTGGTTTCAAGGGACAAAGCGGGGAGCTGTAATTCCACAGGCAGATATCAGAAGATAAATGGAAGAGGGAGGGAGCTGAACCATCGGGATTCTACACTGCCAGTGAGTGATAGCTTCCTGCACTGGGGAGAGGGCACAGAATCTCAGGCCAGTAGCAATGGGGAAAAGACATTAGGGCAGCCCCCCAGACTGAAACCCGGAGTGGGGCTGTGTGTGCGAACTGGGGGCAGCTGGTGGTTTTAGAAGCACAAAGGGCAGAGACATGCCAGACCTGGAGGTGAGACCTGGGAGCTCTGCTGAGGGGCACACAACACAGGACGCTGCAGTTTAGGCAGCACAAACAGAAACACAGTGTGGCCTGGAGAATTCACTGAAGAACAGACTATGATCTTCCTGCTCTGAGGCAGAGGGTTGGAAATGCTCTCTTAGGCTCTGACTCTCGGAAGAGATGCGAAAAGCCACCAGGGAAAACCGCCAGAGAACAAAAGCCCCCCAAAACTGGTTCCCATTGAGCCCATCCCCCGCCACAGGGGTGCAGGGCAACTCTGGGTTGCCTGAGTAACAGCGTGGCAGGCCCCTCCCCCAGAAGATATGCTAGGAAAACAAGAGGCCAGCAACCCTAAGGTCCCTAGAAAACAAGTGCATCTTGCTTGGGTTGTGGTCAATAATTTGGACTCTATACATTCCCTCAAACACCTTCAATAGCATGACTAGGAGGAGGAATGCCCAAAATAGGAAAGACTCAGAGATTATGACTTATGCTGCAGATTTACAAAAGGATTCAGATATAACAAAAATGTCAAGATGCAATTCAGGCTAGCAATTGTGAAGACAATAGTTAGAATGGAGAGAATGGAGAAATCAATTAATAGCAACATAGAGTCTCTGAGGGCAGAAATGAAAGCTGAATTGGCAGAACTTAAAAATGCTATCAGTGAGATCCAAACTAATAGAGATAATCTAACAGCTACGGTAAGCAAGGCAGAAGAACAAATCAATGACCTGGAAGACAATTTAATAGATAAAAAGGGAAAAGAGGAGGCCAAGGAAAAGCAACTCAGAATCCATGAAAATAGAATCAGAGAAATAAGTGACACCATGAAGCATTCCAATGTCAGAATTATTGGAATCCCAGAGGGGGTAGAGAGAGAGAGAAGACTAGAAGATATATTTGAGCAAATCGTAGCTGAGAACTTCCCTAATCTGGGAAAATAAAACAAACATTCACGTCCTAGAGGCAGAGAGGACCCCTCCCAAGATCAAGGAAAACAGGCATATAATAGTAAAAATAGTAAAATAAAAAAATAGTAAAACTCCCAAATCTTAGAACCAGGGAAACCATCTTAAGGAGAGTTAGGGGGAAGAGATTCCTTATGTACAGAGGGAGGAACATCAGAAAAACGTCAGACCTAAGCACAGAGACCTGGCAAGTCAGAAAGGACTGGCAAGACATATTCAGGGTAATAAGCGAGAAGAACATGCAGCCAAGAATACTTTATCCAGCAAGGCTGTCATTTAGAATGGATGGAGAGATAAAGAGCTTCCAAGACCAGCAGAAACTGAAAGAATATGTGACCACTAAGCTGGCCCTGAAAGAAATATTAAGGGGGGTTCTATAAAAGGAGAAAGACTCCAAGAGTGATAATACAACAGAAATTTACAGGGACCATCTATAAAAACAAGGTGTTCACAAGTAACATGATGAAAATAAATTCATATCATTCAATAATCACTCTCAATGTGAAGGCCTAAATGCTCACATAAAATGGCACAGGGTTGCATATTGGATAAAAAGGCAAGACCCATCCATATGCTGTCTACAAGAGATTCATTTTGAACCTAAATATACATCCAGGCTGAAAGTGAAGGGATGGAGATCCATCTTCCATGCCAACGGACCTCAAAAGAAAGCTGGGGCAGGAATTCTCATATCAGACAAATTAGATTTTCAACTAAAGACTGTAGTCAAAGACACAGAAGGACACTATATCATTCTTAAAGGGTCTATCCCACAAGAAGATCTAACAATTGTAAATATCTACACCCCCGACATGGGAACAGCCATCTACAAAAGCCAACTGTTAACCGAAATAAAGAGTCATATTGATAATGATACGTTAATTGTAGGAGACCTCAATACTCCCCTCTCGGCAATAGCCAGATCATCTAAGAAGAAGATCAACAAAGAAACAAGAGCTTTGAAGGACACACTGGACCAGATGGACCCCATAGATATATACAGAACATTCCACGCTATAACAACAGAATACTCATTCTTCTCAAATGCACATGGAACATTCTCCAGAATGGACCACATACTGGGTCACAAATCAGGTCTCAACCGATACCAAAAGATTGAGATTATTCCCTGCATCTTCTCAGACCATAATGCTTTAAAACTGGAACTCAATCACAGGAAAAAATTGGCAGAAATTCAAACACCTGGAAGCTACACACCCCTCTGCTCAAGAATGTCTGGGTCAACAAGGAAATCAAAGAACTGAAACAATTCATGGAAACCAATGAGAATGAAAACACATCGGTCCAAAACCTATGGGATACTGCAAGGCGGTCCTAAAGGGGAAATACATAGCCATCCAAGGCTCACTCAAAAAAATAGAAAAATCCCGAATTCACCAACTAACTCTGCACCTTAAAGAACTAGAGAAAAAGCAACAAAAGAGCTCAAAGCCACACATTAGAAGAGAAATAATTAAGATTAGAGTAGAGATCAATGAATTAGAAACCAGAAACACAGTAGATCAGATCAATGAAACTAGAAGTTGGTTCTTTGAAAGAATTAATAAGATCGATAAACCACTAGCCAGACTTATCCAAAAGAAAAGAGAAAGGACCCAAATTAATAAAATTATGAATGAAAGGGGAGAGATCACGACTAACACCAAGGAAATAGAAACAACTATTAGAAATTATTATCAACAACTATATGCCAATAAACTGAGCAACCTGGATGAAATGGATGCCTTGCCAGAAACCTATAAACTGCCAAGACTGAAACAGGAAGAAATTGACAACCTGAATAGACCAATAACCAGTAACGAGATTGAAGCAGTGATCAAATCCTCCCAAAAAACAAGAATCCAGGGCCTGGTGGATTCCCTGGAGAGTTCTACCAAACATTCAAAGAAGAAATAATACCTATTCTCCTGAAGCTGTTTCAAAGAATAGAAACAGAAGGAGACCTTCCAGACTCATTCTATGAGGCCAGCATTACCTTAATCCCCAAACCAGGCAAAGACTCCATCAAAAAGGAGAATTTCAGACCGATATCCCTGATGAATATGGATTCCAAAATCCTCAACAAAATCCTAGCTAATAGGATCCAACAATACCTTCAAAGTATCATCCACCATGACCAAGTGGGATTTATTCCCGGGATGCAAGCGTGGTTCAACATTCGAAAATCAATCAATGTGAAACAACCTGAAAATAAAAGGAGAGAGAAGAAACATATGGTCTTCTCAATTGATGCAGAAAAAGCATTTGACAAAATACAGCATCCTTTCCTGATTAAAAGTCTTCAGAGTATAGGGATAGAGGGAACATTCCTCAAGTTCATAAAATCCATCCATGAAAAACCCACAGTGAATATCATCCTCAATGGGGAAAAGCTGAGAGCCTTTCCCTTAATATCAGGAACACATCAAGAATGCCCACTCTCACCACTGTTGTTCAACATAGTACTAGAAGTCCTAGCAACAGCAATCAGACAACAAAAAGAAATAAAAGGTATTCAGATTGGCAAAGAAGAAGTCAAACTCTCCCTCTTCGCAGATGACATGATACTTTATGTGGAAAATCCAAAAGAGTCCACCCCCAAATCACTAGAATTCATACAGCAATTCAGTAATGTGGAGGGTACAAAATCAATGCACAGAAATCAGTTGCTTTCTTATACACTAACAGTGCAACTCTAGAAAGAGAAATTAGAGTAACAATTCCGTTTACTATAGCACCAAAAACCATAAGATACCTCAGAATAAACCTTACCAAAGAGGTAAAGGCTCTGTACTCTAGGAACTACAGAACACTCATGAAAGAAATTGAAAAAGACACAAAAAGATGGAAAAACATTCCTTGCTCAGGGATAAGAATAAACATTGTTAAAATGTTTATGCTGCCCAGAGCAATCTATACCTTCAATGCCATCCTGATCAAAATTCCAATGACATTTTTCAAAGTGATGGAACAAACAATCCTAAAAATTGTATGGAATCAGAAAAGACCCTGAATCGCCAAGGAAATGTTGAAAAAGAAAAACAAAACTGGGGGCATCACGTTGCTCAATTTCAAGCTATATTACAAAGTCGTGATCAGCAAGACAGCATGGTACTGGCACAAAAATAAACATATAGACCAATGGAACATAATAGAGAGCCCAGATATGGACCCTCAACTCTATGGTCAACTAATCTTCGACAAAGCAGGAAAAAATATGCAATGGAAAAAAGACAGTCTCTTCAATAAATGGTGCTGGGAAAATTGGACAGCCACGTGCAGAAAAATGAAACTCGACCATTCTCTAACACCATACACAAAGATAAACTCAAAATGGATGAAAAACCTCAGTGTGAGACAGGAATCCATCAAAATCCTAGAGGAGAACATAGGCTCTAACCTCTGACATCGGTCACAGCAACTTCTTTCAAGATATATCTCCAAAGGCTAGTGAAATAAAAGCAAAACTGAACTTTTGGGACTTCATCAAGATAAAAACCTTCTGCACAGCACAGCAAAGGAAACAGTCAAGCAAACAAAGAGGGAACACAGAGAATGGGAGAAGATATTTGCAAATGACACTACAGATAAAGGGCTGGTGTCCAAGATCTATAAAGAACTTCTCAAACTCAACACCCAAAAAACAAATAACCAAGTCAAAAAATGGGCAGAAGACATGAACAGACACTTCTCCAAAGAAGACATACAAATGGCTAAGAGACATATGCAAAAATGTCCATCATCATTAGCCACGAGGGAAATTCAAGTCAAATCAAATCAAAACTGAGATACTACCTTACAGCCATTAGAATGGCAAAAATTGACAAGGCAAGAAACAACAAATGTTGGAGAGGTTGTGGAGAAAGGGGAACCTCCTACACTCTTGGTGGGAATGCAAGTTGGTACAGCCACTTTGGAAAACAGTGTGGAGGTGCCTCAAAAAATTAAAAATAGAGCTACCCTATGACCCAGCAATTGCACTCCCAGGTATTTACCCCAAAGACACAGATGTAGTGAAAAGAAGGGCCATATGCACCCCAATGTTCATAGCAGCAATGTCTGCAATTCCCAAACTGTGGAAAGAGCCGAGATGCCCTTCAACAGATGAATGGATAAAGAAGATGTGGTCCATATATACAATGGAATATGACTCAGCCCACAGAAAGGATGAATACCCAACTTTTACATCAACATGGATGGGACTGGAGGAGATTATGCTGAGTGAAATAAGTCAAGCAGAGAAAGTCCATTATCATATGGTTTCACTTATTTGTGGAACATAAGGAATAGCATGGAGGACATTAGGAAAAGGAAGGGAAAAATGAAGGGGGTGAAATCGGAGGGAGAGATGAACCATGAGGGACTGTGGACTCTGAGAAACAATCTGAGGGTTTTAGAGGTTGGTGGGTGGGGGGATGCATTAGCCCAGTGGTGGGTATTAAGGAGGGCATGTACTGCATTGAGGACTGGGTGTTATACGAAAACAATGAATCTTGGATCACTACATCAAAAACTAATGGTGTATTTTATGGTAACGAACATAACGTAATAAAATTAAATTTAAAAAACTCATGATTTATTGTATGGTGACTAACATAGCATAATAAAATAAATTAAAAAAAAAGTTTCCCACACAAACAAAAACTAAAGGAGCTCGTGACCAGGAAACCAGCCCTCAAAAAATATTAAAGGGGAGCCTTTGAGTGGGAAGGAAAGACCAAAAGTGACAAAGACTAGAAAGGAGCAGGGAAAATCTCCAGAAACAATTACAATACAGATAATAAAATGATGCTATATACATATTTGTCAATAATTACTCTGAATGTAAATGGACTAAACACTCCAAACAAAAGACTTAGGGTGTCAGAGTGGGTAAAAAATAAATAAGATTCATTGATGTGCTGCTTACAGGAGACTCACTTTAGATCTAAAACCACCTGCAGAATCAAAATAAGGGGGTGGGGAATCATTTATCCCCCAAATGGATGACAAAAGAAAGTTGGAGTAGCAATACTACTTGAGAATACCTAGACTTTTTTGTTCCCCCATTACTTTTATCCTGCTTTGGTATCAGGGTACTATTGGCCTCATGGAATGATTTTGAATGTATTCCCTCTATTCCAATATTTGTAAGATTTTGATAAAGATAGCCATTAATTGTTTTTTTAAATGTGTGGTAGAATTCACCAATGAAACCATGGGGCCATGGGCTTTTCTATGCTGGGAGATATTCAATTCCTAATTCAACTCTCATTCTTGTTATTGGTCTAAGAAAATTTTCTATTGCTTGCATTCATGACACATGATTCAATTGTATTAATTTGTGCATTTTTAGGAATTATCTGTTTTTTTTCTAAGTTATCTGGTTTGTTAGTATATAACTGATTATAATAATCAGTTGTCACTCTCTGCATTTCTTATTTTTCAAGTTTTATTTAAAAACCTGTTACTTAAATTACAGTGTAATATTAGTTTCAGAAGTAGAATTTAGGAATTAATCACTTACATAAAACACCCAGTGCTCATCACAAGAAGTGCCCTCCTTAATACCCATCACCCTTTTATTTTTTTAATTTTATTTTGTTATGCTAATCACCATACATTATATCATTAGTTTTTGATGTAGTGTTTCATGATTCATTGTTTGCGTATAACACCCAGGGCTCCATTCAGTACGTGCCCTCCTTATATTCCATATGGACATTAAGGCTCTTTCCACAGTTTGGCTACTGTGGACATTGCTGCTATAAACATTGGGGTGCATGTACCCCTTCCGATCAATACATTTGTATATTTGGGGTAAATACCCAGTAGTACAATTGCTGGGTCATAGGGTAGCTCTATTTTCAACTTTTTGAGGAACCACCGTACTGTTTTCCAGAGTGGTTACACCAGCTTGCATTCCCACCGACAGTGTAGGAGGGTTCCCCTTTCTCCATATCCCCGCCAACATCTGTTGTTTCCTGACTTGTTAATTTTAGCCATTCTGACTGGTGTGAGGTGGTATCTCATTGAGGTTTTGATTTGGATTTCCCTGATGCCAAGTGATGTTGAGCACTTTTTCATGTGTCTGTTGGCCATTTGGATGTCTTCTTTGGAAAAATGTCTGTTCGTGTCTTCTGCCCATTTCTTCATTGGATTATTTGTTCTTTGGGTGTTGAGTTTGATAAGTTCTTTATAGATTTTGGATACTAGCCCTTTATCTGATATGTCATTTGCAAATATCTTCGCCAATTCTGTCGGTTGTCTTTTGGTTTTGTTGACTGTTTCTTTTGCTGTGCAAAACCTTTTTATCTTGATGAAGTCCCAATAGTTCATTTTTGCCCTTGCTTCCCTTGCCTTTGGCGATGTTTCTAGGAAGAAGTTGCTGCAGCTGAGGTCGAAGAGGTTGCTGCCTGTGTTCTCCTTTAGGATTTTGATGGACTCCTGTCTCACATTTAGGTCTTTCAACCATTTTGAGTCTATTTATGTGTGTGGTGTAAGGAAATGGTCCAGCTTCATTCTTCTGCATGTGGCTGTCCAATTTTACCAACACTATTTGTTGAAGAGACTGTCTTTTTTCATTGGACATTGTTTCCTGCTTTGTCGAAGATTAGTTGACCATAGAGTTGAGGATCCATTTCTGGGCTCTCTAATCTGTTCCATTGATCTATGTGTCTGTTTTTGTGCCAGTACCAAACTGTCTTGATGATGACAGTTTTGTAATAGAGCTTAAAGTCCGGAATTGTGATGCTTTGTTTCTCTTTTTCAACATTCCTCTGGCTATTTGGGGTCTTTTCTGGTTCCATACAAATTTTAGGATTATTTGTTCCATTTCTTTGAAAAAACTTGATGGCATTTTGATAGGGATTGCATTGAATGTGTAGAAGGCTCTAGGTAGCATTTACAACTTCACAATATTTGTTCTTCCAATCCATGAGCATGGAACATTTTTCCATTTCTTTGTGTCTCCCTCAATTTCTTTCATGAGTATTTTATAGTTTTCTGAGTACAGATTCTTTGCCTCTTTGGTTAGATTTATTCCTAAGTTTCTTATGGTTTTTGGTGCAATTGTAAATGGGATTGACTCCTTAATTTCTCTTTCTTCTCTCTTGTTGTTGGTGTATAGGAATGCCACTGATGTCTGTGCATTCTTTTTATATCCTGCCACTTTACTGAATTCCTGTAGGAGTTCTAACAGTTTTGGGGTGGAGTCTTTTGGGTTTTCCACATAAAGTATCATATCATCTGCAAAGAGTGAGAGTTTGACTTCTTCTTTACCAATTCAGATGATTTTATTTCTTTTTGTTGTCTGATTGCTGTGGCTAGGACTTCTAATACTATGTTGAATAGCAGTGGTGAGAGTGGACATCCCTGCCATTTTCCTGATCTTAGGGGGAAAGCTCTTAGTTTTTCCCCATTGAGAATGATATTCACTGTGGGTTTTTCATAGATGGCTTTTATGATCTTGAGGTATGTACCCTCTATCCCTAGACGCTGAAGAGTTTTGATCAGGAAAAGATGCTGTATTTGTCAAATGCTTTTTCTGCATCTATTGAGAGGATCATGTTTCTTGTTCTTTCTTTTATTAATGTATTGTATCACATTGATTGATTTGAAGATGTTGAACCAACCATGCAGCCCAGGGATAAATCCCACTTGGTCGTAGTGAATAATCCTTTTAATGTACTGTTGGATCCTATTGGCTAGTATTTTGGTGAGAATTTTGACATCCATGTTCATCAGGGATTTTGGTCTGTAATTCTCCTTTTTGATGGGGTCTTTGTCTGGTTTTGGGATCAAGGTAATGCTGGCCTCATAAAACAAGATTGGAATTTCTCCTTCCATTTCTATTTTTTGGAACAGTTTAGGAGAATAGGTATTAATTCTTTAAATGTTTGGTAGAATTCCCCTGGGAAGCCATCTAGCCTGGGGCTCTTGTTTCTTGGGAGATTTTTGATGACTGCTTCAATTTCCTTAGTGGTTATAGGTCTGTTCAGGTTTTCTATTTCTTCCTGGTTCAGTTTTGATAGTTTATACATCTCTAGGAATGCATCCATTTCTTCCAGGTTATCTAATTTGCTGGCATATAGTTGCTCATAATATGTTCTTATAATTGTATTTCTTTGGTGTTGGTTGTGATTTCTCCTCTTTCATTCATGATTTTATTTATTTTATTTATTTGGATTAGTTCTCTTTTCTTTTTGATAAGTCTGGCCAGGGGTTTATCAATCTCATTCTTTCAAAGAACCAGCTCCTAGTTTCAGTTGTTCTACTGTTCTTTTGGTTTCTATTTCATTTATTTCTGCTCTGATCTTTATTTTTTCTCTTCTCCTGCTGGGTTTAGGCTTTATTTGTTGTTCTCTCTCCAGCTTCTTTAGGTGTAGGGTTAGGTTGTGTATTTGAGACCTTTCTTGTTTCTTGAGAAAGGCTTGTATTGCTATATACTTTCCTCTCAGGACTGCCTTTGCTGCATCCCAAAGATTTTGAACAGTTGTGTTTTCATTTGTTTCCATGAATTTTTTAAATCTTCTTTAAGTTCCTCGTTGACCCATTCATTTTTTAGTAGGAGGCTCTTTAGCCTCTATGCATTTGAGTTCTTTCTGACATTCCTCTTGTGATTGAGTTCTAGTTTCAAAGCGTTGTGGTCCAAAAATATGCAGGGAATGATCCCAGTCTTTTGGTACTGGTTGAGACTTGATGTGTGACCTAGGATGTGATCTATTCTGGAGAATGTTCCATGGGCACTAGAGAAGAATGTGTAATCTGTTGCTTTGGGATGGAATGTTCTGAATATATCTGTGAAGTCCATCTGGCCCAGTATGTCATTTAAAGCCTTTATTTCCGGGGCACCTGGGTGGCTCAGTCGTTAAGCATCTGACTTTGGCTCAGGTCACGATCCCAGGGTCCTGGGATCGAGCCCCGCATCAGGCTCCTTGCTCGGCGGGAAGCCTGCTTCTCCCTCTCCCCCTCTCCCTGCTTGTGTTCCTTCTCTCGCTGTGTCTCTCTCTGTCAAATAAATAAATAAAATCTTAAAAAAAATAAAAAAATAAAATAAAGTCTTTATTTCCTTGTTGATCTTTTGCTTAGATGATATTTCCATTTCAGTGAGGGGGGGGGTCTTAAAATTCCCCACTATTCTTGTATTGTTGTTGATGTGTTTCTCTGCTTTTGTTATTAATTGCCTTATATAATTGGCTGCCCCCATGTTAGGGGCATAGATATTTACAATTGTTAGATCCTCTTGTTAGATAGACCCTTTAAGTATGATATAGTGTCCTTCCTCATCTCTTATTATAGTCTTTGGTTTAAAATCTAATTTGTCTGATATAAGGATTGCCACCCCAGCTTTCTTTTGGTGTCCATTAGCATGGTAAATGGTTTTCCATCCCCTCACTTTCAATCTGGAGGTGTCTTTCGGTCTAAAATGAGTCTCTTGCAGACAGCATAATGGGTCTTGTTTTTTTATCCAATCTGATAGCCTGTGTCTTTTAATTGGGGCATTTAGCCCATTTACATTCAGGGAAACTTTTGAAAGGTATGAATTTAGTGCCATTGTATTGCCTATAAGGTGACTGTTACATTGTCTGTGTTCCTTTCTGGTCTATGTTACTTTTAGGCTCTCTTTGCTTAGAGGACCTCTTTCAATATTTCTTGTAGGGCTGGTTTCATGTTTGCAAATTCCTTTAGTTTTTGTTTGTCCTGGAAGCTTTTTATCTCTCCTTCTATTTTCAAGGACAGCCTAGCTGGATATAGTATTCTTGGCTGCATATTTTTTGCATTTAGTGCTCTGAATATATCATGCCAGTCCTTTCTGGCCCGCCAGGTCTCTGTGGATAGGTCTGTTGCCAATCTAATGTTTCTACCATTGTAGGTTACAGATCTCTTGTCCCAAGCTGCTTTCAGGATTTTCTCTTTGTCGCTGAGACTCGTAAGTTTTATTATTAGATGTCGGGGTGTTGACCTATTTTTATTGTTTTTGAGGGGGGGTTCTCTGTGCCTCCTGGATTTTGATGCCTGTTTCCTTCCCCAAATTAGGGAAGTTCTCTGCTATAATTTGCTCCAATATACCTTCTGCCCTCTCTCTCTTTCTTTTTCTTCTGGGATCCCAATTAGTCTAATATTGTTTCATCTTATGGTATCACTTATCTCTCGAATTCTGCCCTTGTGATCCATTAGTTTATCTCTCTTTTTCTCAGTTTCTTTATTCCCCATCATTTGGTCTTCTGTATCACTAATTCTCTCTTCTGCCTCATTTATCCTAGCAGGTACAGCCTCCATTTCTGATTTCACCTCATTAATAGCCTTTTTGATTTTGACTTGTTTAGATTTTAGTTCTTTTATTTCTCTAGAAAGGGTTTCTCTAGTATCTTCCTTGCTTTTTTCAAGCCCAGCTAGTATCTTTATAATCATCATTCTGAACTCTACTTCCGACATCTTACTGATGTGCTTATTGATTAGGTCCCTGGCAGTCAGTACTGCCTCTTGTTTGTTTGTTTTTATTTGAGGTGATTTTTTTTGTCGTCATTTTGTCCAGAGGAGAATAGATGAATGAGAGAACAAAATGCTAACAGGGTAACAACAGCCCCAGAAAAATATACACTAAACAAATCTGAAGAGACCTGAAACCAGGGGGAAAGAAAGGGAAAGAAACAAAAGAGAAAAAAAAGAAAAAGAAAAAGAAAAAAATGTCAAATATGATCAGGCTGGTGCATAGATGGGTGCCACACACTAGATTTTGGGCATATTTTGGTCTGTCAGAAGAAAGTGCCTCCCAGAATTTTAAGGAAAGAAAAACTTATGTACAAAAATAAGGGTAAATATGATGAAGGGATGGAATATGACTGTAAAGATGAAAATTATAAAAGATTTTATAAAAGGAATTGATAAGATAATAAGTTGATTGAAAAAAGAAAGAAGAGCAATTAAAAACAAAAAGGGGGAGAGAATGTGATCAGGCAGGAGACTAGAACAAAGCCATACACTAGAGATTTAGCGTATATTTTGGTCTGTTAGAAGAAACTGTATCCCAAAATTTTAAAGAGAGAACAACTTATATATACCAAAAATAAATTTAACTACTATGAAGGGATAGAATATGACTCTAAAAATGAAAAATAAAAAAAATTTTAAAAGGGGATTGATAAGATGTTGGTTGGAAAAGGCAAAAAGAAAAATTCAAAAAAAAAAGAAAAAGAAAATTTAAAAAATTAACTTTGAAAGACTAAAGAATCAGGGGCAAAAAAGTCATGAAGTCTATGTGCAATATTCCCCTAGTGCTGGAGTTCTGCCATTCTCATTGATCTGTAAACTTGGTCTTGGCTGGCTGTTCTTGCTGATCTTCTGGGCGAGGGGCCTGTCACACTGATTCTCAAATATCTTTGCCAGAGGCAGAATTGCCCCACCCTTGCCGGGTCCTGGCTAATATGCTCAGGTTTGCTCTCAGTAGCTTTTGTTCCCTGCAAGCTTTCCATACAGCTTTGGAGGACGAGAGTGAAAATGGCGGCCTCCCACTCTCCACCCCGGAGAAGCCGAGAACTTGGGGCCCCAGTCCTCAGTGCACCCCCAGAGAAAAGCCGTCAATCACTCCCATCTCCTTGGTCTCCAGCCACACTCCGTGCTCACTGAGACTGTGACCAAGCATTTCTATTTCTGGCACCCGATCCCGTGTGGAGTCTCCGAACCCAGCAGATTCCTGCAGTGCACTCCTGCGCCACTCCTCCTGGGGGAAGAAGGGGAGTGTCCCTGGATCTGCCGCTTGTTGGGTCTCTGCTGTAGAAGCAGTGGCCTGACTGTGCTGCAGATCACGGTTTATGGCAACCCCAAGCTGAGAGCCTGCTCCTCGGCTCTGTCTTTGCAGCCGGCTTCCCTGCTCTGAGCTCTGCCACACTCAGGCATCCCAGGTCTTTCTGTGACCCCAAGGGCCCTGTGACCACACTGTCCCAGCGAGGGTTGCACTCCCCGCTTAGCCACTGGAGTGACGTCTCTCAGCGGAGCAGACTTCTAAAAGTTCTGATTTTGTGCTCTGCTGCTCTATCACTTGCCAGTAGCGGCTGACGGGTGTCCCTCCCCCCGCTGTCTATCTTCCAGAAAAGCACCTCAGATTCACTTCTCCACATGTCCTACCTTCCAGAAAGTGCTCGCTTTTCTGTTCATAGAGTTGCTGCTATTCTTTTCTTCAATATCCTGTTGAGTTGTAGGTGTTCAGAATAGTTTGATCACTATCTAGCTAAATTCCTGGGACCAGACTAAATTTAGGTCTCCTACTCCTCTGCCATCTTGCTCCTCCTTCCCCCATCACCCATTTAACCCATCCCCCCACCCACCTCCTGTCAAGCAACCCTCAGTTTGTTCTCTATAGTTAAGAGTATGTTTTCTGGTTTGCCACTCTTTTTCTTTTTCTCCTATGTTCATATGTTTTGTTTCTTAAATTCCACATATGAGTGAAATCATATGGTATTTGTTTTTCTCTGACTGATTTATTTTGCTTAGCATAATACTCTCTAGCTCCATCCACATCATTGAAAATGGCAAGATTTCTTCTTTTTTATGGCTGAGTAATATTCCATTGTATATATAAACCACATCTTTATGCATTCATCAGTTGATGGACATAGGGGTTCTTTCCATAATTTGGCTGTTTTTCATAATGCTGCTATAAACATCAGGGTGCATGTATCCTTTCAAATCAGTATTTTTGTATTCTTTGGGTAAATACTTGGTGGTTGGGCAGGTGGATAATAGGCAGTTGCTGGATAATAGGGTAGTTCTATTTTTAACTTTGTGAGGAACCTCCAAACTGTTTTCCAGAGTGACTGCACCAGGTTGCATTCCCACCAACAGTGTACGAGGGTTCTTCTTTCTCTGCATCCTCACCAACACCTGTTGTTTCCCGTGCTCTGAATTTTAGCCATTCTGAGAGGTGTGAGGGGATATCTCATTGTAGTTTTGATTTGTATTTCCCTGATGATGAGTGATGTTGAACAGCTTTTCATGTGTCTTTTAGCCATCTGTATGTCTTCTTTTTTTTTCCTGACATCAAAACTAGATTTATAGTTTTATTATGGCAACAAATAGTTGTTACAGTGAGATCTATAAACATATACAGAATTATTATATTTAAATTCATATAGAACAATATTTACATTTTTAAGTTACACTTTTGAAATCAGAAGATGAAGTACAGCTTAACTTTACACAAAGAAAAGAAAAATACACAAAACAAAAACAGACAAAGTTAGCAGTAAAAATACAACTATCTGTTCTTGATACGTGGAAACTCTTTGTCAGAAAGCTACATCTTAATCTGATTGTCCAAATCATTAAAATATGGATGATTCAGTGCCATTTTGCCAGAAATTCGTTTGGCAGATTCATAGACTAACATTTTCGAGAGCAGATCCAAGCCATTTTCATCCTAGTTTTTAACATGAGATGCCAGGCTTCCTGGTTTCCACTTGGGAAATGTATTCTTATAGTCCTGTAAAGATTCCACTTCTGACCACACTTCATTATTGGGAGTGGCCAAAGCTCTGAAAATTCTGAAAAGTTGATCAATTTCTGAATCCCCATGGAAAAGTGGTTTCTTGGTTGCTAATTCTGCAAATATGGTGCCTATACTCCAAATGTCAACTGGAGTCGAGTAGCAAGCTGACCCCAGCAATACTTCTGGTCATCTATACCACAGTGTTACCACCTCATGTGTGTATACTCTAATAGGTATTCCAAAAGCTCTGGCAAGGCCAAAATCAGCCAGTTTAATTGTTCCTTTGTCATCAGTCAATAGATTTTGAGGTTTTTAAGTCTCTGTGCAGAACTCTTCTGGACTGGCAAAAGATAATCCCTTGTAGGATTTGGTACACATAACTCTTAACAAGTGAAGAATCCATGAACTGACCAAGAGGGATGGAATATAACTATTTCTTGAGATCCATGGAAAGGAATTCAAAGATGAGATATAACCTGGAATCTTGCATAAGCACATCTTGAAGACTGACTATATTTGGATGATGAAGTTCTATTAATAGAGAAATTTCCCAAATTGCAGTACTAGGAACCCCTTCTTCTTCACTTTCTAGTCTGATTTTCTTCATGGCTACCACTTGACCTGTAGTTTTGTGTCTACCCTTATACACAACTCCATAGGTACCTTCGCCAATTTTCTCTATTTTGGAATAATCTTCCATAGTTAATCAGCAGATTTGGTAGATCCTCAGCAACTCTACCCGGCTTATTATCCCACAAGGAAAGTGGTGGTGGCTACCATGTCAGCGTCCCTCTTGACTCAACTTCCAAAAGCCAGCTTTAGCCATCTGTATGTCTTCTTTGTAAAAGTGTCTATCATGTCTTCTGCCCATTTCTTAACTGGATTATTTGATTTTTTTTAAAGATTTTATTTATTTATTTGACAGAGAGAGACAGCGAGAGCAGGAACACAAGCAGGGGAGAGGGTCAGAGGGAGAAGCAGGCTTCCCACCAAGCAGGGAGCCCGATGTGGGACTCGATCCCAGGACCCTGGGATCATGACCCAAGCCGAAGGCAGATGCTTAATGACTGAGCCACCCAGGCACCCCTGGGTGGAATATTTTATATATATATCTTTTAGAACCATGTATTCTGAAGTATGTTTCCAATAAAAAACATTCTTGTAGAAAAAAATTAATATCTTTAACTGAGGGTACCCATTTAAAATAAAGCATATCAGAGGGGAGGTGGGTGGGGGGATGGGTGAAATAGGTGAAGGGGATTAAGAGTACACTTATCATAATGAGCACTGAATAATGATGTATAAATTTTGAATTACTATATTGTACACCTGAAAGTAATATAACATTGTATGTTAACTATACTGGAATTAAAATTAAATACATAATAACAAAAAAGAACCATAAGCCAAATCCTCCAAAATCCAAATAAAGACAGAAACTAGTAAAAAAAAAAATCCAAAAGTCTAAATAACACAATAAGCAAAATCTGCTTCCTAGTAACCAAGGTGAAAGATCTATGGTTCTAATCTTAGGTCTTTAGCTTATTTCTAGGATTAATATTCAGCTAATTGTGCTGTCTTCCCCTTCATAGAATCTGAAGTCCAGCACAATTCCCACATTCCTGGGACACTGGCTGCTTGTTTCCTTCTCTACACAGCCCAGCCAGAATAAAGGGAGAGAAAATTTTCAGGAGTAGAATTCTTGTTGGCCAAAATTTTAGGCATGGATATGTGTTGTGTGTTAATAAAACTAACTCTATTTTAACAGAGATAAATGTTAGCCAAACTAAACCTAATTTAGTCTGCCAATACATGTGAGGACTCCTGGGTCTCATAAGCACTGGGGGAGGGAGGGGGCGTAAAATGTGAATGCCTTCTAAGTTATTATGTCCTAAAACTTCCCAGCCAAAACTTGTGACTTAGAGTTCTTTGCAAAAATCTCCTTTCTCTATAGTTTTCTCTTCACAGGCTAAACTTTAACTGAAGAGAAGCAGTATGCCTTCTTATGGTTAATGATATCAACTATTATTATGAATCTGAGGACAAAACTTATCTCAGCATTAAATATTAGTTGACACATTTGATTGGTTGAATAATATATCATTGAGTATGAAGTGTATAGTAATATATATCAATGAAAGTAGAGGCAGTTTGATACTTTAGTGTCCAAAAGCAACTTTTGGTGTTTGCCAAAGGAAGAATCCTTCTAGTTATCAAAAACAAATTTTTCTGAAGGTGGAGTAGAGGAGAATTCTGGGAATTAAGTCTCTAAATGGTAGATTATGGCTTGAAATAATTTCCCCTTTGTACTTTTTTAAAATTCACATTAAAAAACACTGCTTTTTCATTCCACCCAGAACAATTTTGGACACAAAAAAATTCCTTTTTCTTTGTTATCTTTCATACAAATGGGAAATACTATGTTTTTCTAATGTTTCCAAAAACATTATTAAACATTACTAAAAACAAAAGTGGATGAGAGCAAATAAAGTACAAAAAATGAGCATTAAAAAATAATCAGGTTGACAAACATGTTTTCTCAACCTCTCATAGCTTCTCTGATTCACAAACTCAATTTCACATGATCTGAGAAATTCAGTAGAAATTTCTTTTTTGTAAATTTTTAGACTCACCTCTTCACTTCCATTTTCTTATTTGTGCCTTCCCTACACTACAGAGAGACTGTGATAGGCAACTATTTTGGAAGAAAACAATGGGTGGAAAGTCAGATCATTAGTGTTTTCATGAGTAATCATAAAATTCTCATATTTCTCTTGGGAAAGCAAAATAGAAAGGGGCATTGAAACCTCTAACTTCTTCCTCACTTGGGAAAGACAAAGGGTTCTTCTTTCACAGAACCAGAAAGAGGCCTCAGGAGGCACTTCTCAAAAATATATTATGAAATTCCAATGATACAATAAATGTGAAGTAAAAATAAGGGCTAATAGGTTACCCTGGTAATTAGAAAGACCCTCAAAGTATCACATTCACTTATGATGTTTGTCTAATTATGCTACATCTGACATAAAACAATAAAGATTCATTCCATTTTTGTCTCTGGCCTCATAATGTGGTTTTGTTATATTATGCATACCATATTTGGTGAATCAAAATGATCAACTCAGTCATACTTTAGTAATCTGGAGAAATTCATCCATTTCTTTCAAAGCAGTCATCAGATATGTGCTAACTTTCAAAAGAGTCATCTAATATAGAATATATTATTATACTATTAAGGCATTGTTAAGCTGAGTAAAATATAGACCATGAATTTGATGTTGAGATTAAACTATGGCCACCAGTTTTCAAAATTGATTCATCTTTTTTCCTCCATAAGTTTCCATGAACACTGGAATGTAACTGGAGCTAATGGAGATTACTCCAAGACAGGTCTATAATTCGTGGAAGTTGCTAATAAGATGTCGGAACTCAATGTCACAGAGCTTACAAACTTCCTAAATGGAGCTGAATTCAGTGTTCCAAAATATGTAAGGACCTTTTAATATCACCACTTAGAGAGAAGGAAAGATAAAATATGGGACTTTAGGTATAATCTCCGATAAAATAGCTGACGTAGGACTTTTACTTCTCCCCTTTCTCCCATGTTATTTCAATTACTACTCTGTGTCTTTGTTTAGCCTCGTATTTAGATTATACTGTACTTAACGTATCTTCGGTGCTCAGGTTTATCTGCATGTAATAAAAATGTGAACTTAAGTCCAGGCTATACCACAGTAGGGTTGCAAAAACTTTTGAGTCCCTGCTCCAATAAAAATTTCAGTTCACCTCACTAAAAAATAATTATGTTCCTAGGAGTTCAAAGAATTTCACAATCTTTGGATGATAATAGATATATGGAGTGAAAAGTGCTGAGGCTAAAAATTAGTTAGATTAGAGCTGATTTCTTGATAAGAAAGAGATAGAGGTAGTGCAAAAGGTATAATGGAAATCATATGGAAACCTAGATACAGTTTGCAGTGTCTTGAGCAAACATGAAGTCCATCAAAATAAATGGCCTCCTGTGAGAGACTAAATACAAGGCCTAAATATAGGTAAATACTAAAATGAAAAGAAAGGGTTTGTCCTTTTTCAAAACATTCTGCAATCTATTTTGCTTCATCATTTAAATGTATTTTGAAATATTTTGTGGTGGAGGAACTCCAAGACATAAAACACATGAAAGCAGATCTGGTCTGATTTGAAAGAAAGCTGGGAGACCAAGAGAACTGTTGGTTGGTCTCTTCTTTTTACCTTCTTTAATTTTTCTCTAGCCCCTAAGATACTTCTATGGGACATCAGGGTTCTACAAAACACAGCTTGCAGATCTTTAGATCAGTCCAACTTGCTCATTTTGTATATGGATAAACACCTGAGAAGAAACAGGACCAGTGGGGTCAAGGTTATACCAGGTGTTTGGCAAGAGGTAATGTTGTAGAGTCAGACTACCTGAGTTTGGACCTAATTCTTTTACTTAATAGCTGGGTGACCTTGAGTATTACTTAACTTCATTTTCTTCAGTTTCTCAATCTGTGAAATATAGATAAAAACAATGAGTTAGTATACATAAAGTACTTAGATTAACATCTGGCACACACTGTGTTTGTATATATAATGTATGTGTGTGTCTAGGACTATAGCCCAGGAATTTTTGTAATATACCATTCTTCTTTTCATGTACTTCAAAATCAAAATTTCAAGTGAATTTTGGCCAAACCTGACATTTCATCATGTGACTAGAGAAGTATTTTGTGAGATTTTTTCATCAGCTGTGCTGAGCCTTGTTTTGTGAACAGACCATGATCGGCTTTGGAATCAAGCAGATTTCGTTTTGATCTCAGACCCACTCCTTGTAACTCTTTGTTCTCATGTAAGTTTCTTAATCCCTTTGGATTTCAATTTCCTTATTTTAAAAATGGTGATAATACTGTCTCATGGAGCAATGACCATGGAACAGAACTTTTTAGGGGCCAAAAGCATTACTCTGTGGGAGTGTGATAAGTACGTTCAAGCCCTAAAAGGCAATAAACATGAAGGAACAACGCAGAAATTTTAGGATAATCTTAGATAATCTAACCAGGAGTAGTGGACTACAGTGAAACAAAAGGAAGAATGAACCAAAGAGAGGAAAAATTGAAAGCATGCTGTATTAAACCATGGAATGATCATTCCCAAGGGAAGATGTGGAAGTCCCTTGGTTTGAGTCATTCCAATTAAGCTGAAGTAAAGTCAAGTAGAATCTATCTGGGGAGCAAACTTTCCCTGGCTGAGAAACCAAGAAGATGAGCTAATAAGGGATTTGTATCTTTTTTTGAGCCAGGGGTGGAAATATCTCCTAGATGCACATCTGCATGGAATCTGAGCCAGCTGGGGATGATAAGAAGCAAGAGAAACCCACACAAAGAGAGAAAAAGAAAGAAGGAATGTAGAACAGGGATAATGGAAAAGAACTAGGAAAGACAGGTACGAAAAAGGCAAAGAAAAGAAATGAATAAAGAATAGAGTGAAGCAGAAAACAAAGAAAGAAAAGAGAGAGTGGAACAACTGAGAAAGATTTAAATCAGAGTGTTGACAAAAAAAAAGAGTATTGAGGTGTTAGTAGGCCCAGTGATGCTGATATCCACTGTTCATTAATGATGCATCTTCTCATTACATAGGCCCTGTGACCTGGGACTTGGCATCAGAAAACAATTGGTTCCTAGCAGCTGATAAATAAACAAGCCCAAGCCCGGAGATGATTAGATGGAGACATCTTTTTTCCTCTCCACTGAAAGAAATGTCCTTTTTTCCCCTCCTCTTCAAAAGCTAAACAATGCTTGTTTCCTAGAAACAGCTGGGAGTATAGGGAAGAATATCAGCTGTTTTTGCCAGCCCCAGAGTTCATTCCAGGGATCCAATTCCCTTTCCCATTATACTAGTTCTTTAGCCAACCCATTTGCAGAGATGAAGTTCCCCACCCAACATACCTGTGCCAAAGAAAGTAGAGGCTTTGTACTCTTTCAAAGTCCCGAGGCTTTGGACAATGATCTCTATCCTGAGGTAGCACCACATAAACACTCTTGTATAGAAAGTGAACACATTTCTAAAAGTTTTTATTTGGAAAGTACTGAGAGCATTTTCATAAGACCTTGACCCTCTTATAGGCTTTTATATGTTCTATCTCTGGTTCTGCTGTACCCAGCCCCTTGCCCCAACTTCTTATACAGCTCCTGCTGTTCTATCTGCACTTTCTTACCTTCAACTACTCATTGCCTTCAACCATCTCTTTCCATTTTCTTTTCACATGGCTCTCATGGGAAAAGTAGATGATGCTAGAGAGGATTGTAAAGGTTAGCAATCATTAGTCAGAGGCCCTAGAGGTAATTACTCAGCAAACTATCTACCTCTTCCTACCTTGGGGAAGCTGTCCTTTTTAAAACTCTATCAGAGAGCAAATTGTACTCAGGCCAGTGAACACAACAACACTAACAAATAATAAACTTGTATTTTTCTGTGGCACTTTACAACTTATCACATTTAAATCTCAACAACCTTATGAAATTGTGTTTCAAATATTCAATTGGTACTTGTAGAGAGAGAAAAGAAAGCACAGACTGAAAGAGATATAAATTTTGAATCTTGGAAAACAAGCACAACAGTGCTGGGTTTAAGATGAAGTCTTCAAGTAGACAATCAGATATTTGTCCAGTGGCCAGTGAACAGAACCAGTCTTATAAATGGTGGTATACAAGTATTCCCTGACTTGGAATTGTAGACCTCATGATTAAAATTCCTTTCCACTAACTCGACCACTGATATGAATGATTGACTCTCAGGATTTGAAAGGTACTCTGATAATTTGGAAAATTTTATCCAATTCCTCACCTGATATCTGATCCTCTCTACATTATTCCTATCAAATAGTAATTGGGTCTCTCCCCAAAAACTTTAAACAGCAGAAACCCACTAATTTTTGAGACATTCTATGCCTCTAAAACCTAGCTGGAACTTTCTATTAACTTGAAATATGTCCGTTTATTACATGTAACTACCAAAACTCACTATACCTGTTGAGCTGGGTTTGAAGTCATTCCTCTTCCCTACCAGAGCCCTTCAGACACTAAAATCAGGGGCCCAGATCTTCCTGGGGGTTCTTATGCCAGCTACTCATCCCTGAGCTCTTTTTCTCTTCTTCATGTAGCATAGTTCAGAGTGCCGTCATCATCTTGGTTACAGCCCTAAAACCTCTCCAGCTTCTCTGTATCCTCCTAACATGTGACACTTAGCTCTGAGCACCACATTCCTGCTTTGCTGTGAAAGGTAAGAAGCATTGTGTGCCTATCACCACCCACTTCCTGGATTTTGAATTCTTGTCCATGCAGCCTCATCATAAGGCTGACTCACACAGGCCCAATAACTGGGACCTGCTTTAAGATATGTGCATTTAATTGGGAAACAATTTTATATCTCCTGGAAAGATCACACTTTAGTCAGCCTATTCATTTCCCTCCTTAAACCATTATTACCCTGAGCAGAACAATTCCCAGTACTGTTAAGCTTTACTGAATTATTGTGTTTGAGCAGGAAGAGATTTTAGGAAACAGAGGCTCAGGGAGGTGAAATTGTCTCCCCAAGATCACACAGGGAATAAGTAGCTGAGCACAGTCTAGAACTCAGATTCCCTGAAGCCCAGGCCAGAGCTGCTTAGAGGAGTCAGCCTTAGATAACTCTTCGGCTCTTGTCTTTTAGGACATAGCACCTCAGTGGAAAGATCCCCAAAAGCTGCCAAATATTTCTCTCCTGACCCAATACCCTCCCCATACCTTGTACACTATTTCCTGGCTTCCCCCAAACCAAAACATAGGTGAATCTTAGGGTGCATTAATACAGGGCCTAAGGAATCCCAAGAAACACAAACATGTGCCAGAAATGCTGCCACCAGAAAATTTAAAACTCTGCCGAATATATGGTACTTGATTGGCCCCATGCTCTTTAGGCTTATGCCAGGCCCAAGGCCTAAGGGAACTATTTATTAGGGGAAGTTCAACTAGACAACAGAGTGTGGTAAGTACATTCGAGCTTTAGAGCCCTTATGGTAGACACAAAGTCTTACCAAAATAGCTTCCTTGACCCAGACTCAGGCAGTCATGTGTGGTTCTCCCCAACATGTCAAATTGTGGCAGGTGGCAAGAATCCAAAGGAGCTCAGGAAAGAGGTCCAAAAATCAGCATGTCCTTCAATTTTCCTTCATTTTCTGAATCTTTCAAGTTTCTATGGAGTGGTGAAACTTTTGAGTAAAAATGGCAAGTTGAATGTACACATATAATTTCATTGCCTCTTGAAACCTCATTAAAACTGGAACAAAGGGATCTTTTTAAAAAACATAAATCCGGGGCGCCTGGGTGGCTCAGTTGGTTAAGCGACTGCCTTCAGCTCAGGTCATGATCCCGGAGTCCTGGGATCGAGTCCCGCATCGGGCTCCCTGCTCGGCGGGGAGCCTGCTTCTCCCTGTCACCCTCCCCCCTCTCATGTACTCTCTCTCTCTCATTCTCACTCTCTCAAATAAATAAATCTTTAAAAAAAAAAAAATAAAATAAAATAAAATAAAATAAAATAAAAAACATAAATCCAGGGGCGCCTGGGTGGCTCAGTTGGTTAAGCAGCTGCCTTCAGCTCAGGTCATGATCCCAGGGTCCTAGGATTGAGCCCCACATCAGGCTCCCTGCTTAGCAGAGAGCCTGCTTCTCCCTCTCCCTCTGCCTGCCACTCTGCCTACTTGTGTTCTCTCTCTCTCTGTCAAATAAATAAATAAACTCTTAAAAAAACACATAAATCCACAAGGAGGAGGGAAATAAAAGAGAAGGTGGAAGCAGTTAAGTTTGATCAGCCAGAATACAGATGGACAGGTAGCAGCCAACTTAGCATGTTCAAGAAAACATAATCCTATGTTGGCAAGTAAGTTTTATGCTGAAAAAAACAAGTAAGTTTTATGCTGAATCATCCTCAAAAAAAGCTCAGAAACAGTGGCCATAGTTAATTTGGCAGTAAGAAAATAGGAACAGAGAAATCATCAAATCATTAACAAATTCAAGAAAATACCCCAGGACTGAAAACTATCGGTTTCTAGAAAAGGCCCACAGAGTACCCATAACAATAGAAAAAAATAGATCTACAAGTGAAATTGTAAGATTTGAGAGTGTTTGCAGAAAAGAAAAAAAATGCAGAGAAGAAAAAATGCTTCCAGAGAAATATGAACAGGCCACATGTAAAAAAAAAAAATCAAGAATTAGAATGACTAGATTTCTCAATAGGCAACACTAGAAACTAGAGAAGCAATGAAGCAAATGAAGAAGCGATACTTCCAAAATTCTGAAGGAAAATCATTTCCAACCTTGAATTTTATGAACAAGTATTAAGGTAGCATGAAAACACTTTCAGATATGTGAACTATGAATTTAATTATGTTCCCCTCAGGTTCATATGTTGAAGTCCAACCCACCCATACCTCAGAATGTGATTTTATTTAGAAATAAGATTGTTGAATATATAACTTCATTTAATATGAGATCATACTGGAGTAGGGTGGGCCCTTAATACAATATGATTGATATCCTTATAAAAAGGGGAAATCTGCTTTTTTGTTTTTGTTTTTTTATTATGTTATGTTAATCACCATACATCATTAGTTTTTTTAATGCAAATCATTTTTTATTATGTTATGTTAATCACCATACATTACATCATTAGTTTTTGATGTAGTGTTCCATGATTCATTGTTTGCGTTTAACACCCAGTCCTCCATTCAGTACGTGCCCTCTTTAATACCCAACACCAGGCTAATCCATCCCCCCACCCCCCTCGCCTCTAGATCCCTCAGTTTGTTTCTCAGAGTCCATAGTCTTTCATGGTTCATCTCCCCCTCCGATTTCCTCCCCTTCATTTTTCCCTTCCTGCTATCTTCTTCTTTTTTTTTTTTTAACATACAATGTATTATTTGTTTCAGAGGCACAGGTCTGTGATTCAATAGTCTTACACAATTCACAGCACTCACCATAGCACATACCCTCCCCAATGTCTATCACCCAGCCACCCCATCCCTCCCACGCCCCACCACTCCAGCAACCCTCAGGTTTTTAAAAATTTTTTTAAATTTGAGAATAGTCAACACACAATGTTACATTAGTTTCAGGTATACAACATAGTGATTTGACAAGTTTATACATTATGCTGTGCTCAGCACAAGTATAGCTATCATTTGTCACCATACAACGCTATTATAGTACCATTGACTGTATTTCCAAGTGTGACTTATTCCTGTAACTTACTCATTCCATAACTAGCAGCTTGTATCTTCCACTCCCTTTCATCCGTTTTGCCCATTCCCCTGCCCCCCTTCCCTCTGGCAACTATCAGTTTGTTCTCTGTATTTATAGGTCTGATTCTGCTTTTTGTTTGTTTGTTTATCCATTTTTTAAGATTTCACACATAAGTGAAATCATATGGTATTTGTCTTTTTCAGTCCAACTTATTTCACTTAGTATAATACCCTCTAGATCCATCCATGTTGTCACAAATGGCACAAACTCATCTTTTTATGGTTGCATAACATTCCATTGTGTGCGTGTGTGTGTGTGTGATCTTCCTTATCATTTTACCAGTAGATTAAAAAGGGACATTTGGACATAGATACACACAGTGAGAATGCCACGTGAACATGTGTCTACAAGAAAAAGAATGCCAAAGATTGTCAGCAATCCACGAGAGGTTAGGAAAGCTGTATGGAACAGTTTCTCTCTCACAACTCCCAGAAGAAATCACACTTGCTGACAATTCTGGCCTCCAAAACTGTTAAATAACATATTTCTGTTGGATAAGCCATACAGTTTATAGTACTTTATTAAGGCAGGCCTAGCAAACTAATATATGAAGTTTCAAAGAAAAAATCTGCCTACCATGCACCATGCCTCATGTAGCAACTAGAAGATATACCCCCACTAAAATTAGGAAATAAATAATGAAAGAGAAAAACACAGGGTCAAAGGGAATCCCTAGGTTAATGGTGAAGAAGGATCTTCTTCATAAGATAACATAAAATTCTCACCTTGCCTACCTACATTGGACTGTGATATCTGTTTAAAATACAATTTTATTGTGTTAATATATTGAAATTCTGTTATAGTCACTAGCATACCCTGACTAATAAACCCCAAATAAAGTGTTTTGCTTTGATCTGCTCCTGAAAGGAGATGGGCCATGGTGAGTTTAGAAGGGAAAAAAATATATAAATCAGCCCATTCCTTGTCAGAGGTCTAATATCACCCTTCTGCCCTGCCATATATCCCCATGTTGGTAAGCCTAAGTTTTCTGGGGTTCACTCAAGGCTTTGCCTACAATGGGTTTACACTCTCAGAGAAACTAAAGCCAGACTATGATACTCAAAGTCTCTTTACAGCTTTCATCTGTGGCAATATTTTCCTTCCCTTACAAATGTGGGCTGTGCTGGTCCTCAGTTTTCATACTGATAAGCTTTCACATTTATTTATATTTAAACATTTGTTTAAAAATAACACAATATTTGATATAAGTATAGAGTAATACAGAACAGGAAAAGCAAATCAAGAAGGTATGGTTTGAAGAAGAGACTTCCCCAAAATATACTTAATGATGGTAGCTCTCATTGGATAAATACTATGATCTAGGAGTGGTGGATTCTACATCTAATAAGGACATAAGAAAGACTGAGTTAAAAATAGCTTCAACTAAGGAGTGAATCAGGGACTGAAGTGACTTTCAATTTAAAATGTTCTTTAGGTGATATTTTGAGTCCCCTGGCCACTCTTCTGGGTTATTTCTTTTATTGTACTATATATTGCAATTGGTTGTGGCAATAGTGGGAATCCTGTAGTTCCTGTACTAATTATTCCTTTTCCATATCTGTCTGGAATGGATTTCTGAGCACGGTATAGTAAGTAGAAATTTGTAAACTAGATGTAGAAGACTGATGGAAGACTAAATGCATTTTTATAAATAGTGGAGATGGAGGCAAAGCACTTGGTAATTTGGACTCTTTATCTTTTTTTATTTTTATTTTTTTGGCTGTGAGCATTTATTTTCACAGACCAGCACAGACTGCCACCAGCCAGAGGAGGCAGGCACGAATCTCAGGCTCCCATGTGATGCAGGGGTAAGCCTCTGTTGGCCTCCACTGAGTTTTTCAGGGAAGTACTGCAGGGATGGCCCAGGCTGACCACTAACCTCTCTGAATGGGGAGGTGGGCTGCTGGGCCAGGAGAGGGTAAAGGAGGGAGGTGGAGTCTGGGGCCAGTCACAGTTCAGCTCAAATGGTACAGATGGTGTAGGCAGGGAGGTGATGGGGCAGCAGGGAAGGAAGACATGATTGCAGGCACCCCCAGGATGCTCCTTCTGCCTTCCAGAGTTGGGTGCCCCACACTTGACAGTTCGCCCTGCACCCCACTCCAGCCCACACTGCTGGAGTTGTGGGCAGAGCCAGACTCTGCAGAGACATGCTAGGTGGGTGGCTGCCCCTCTAAGCCTATTTCCTCTGCTTCAGAGAGGTCCCTCCAGGGTTGGACTTTGTAAAAATTAAATCAGGAGAAAAAAAACTAAAATGTAAAACAAAAAAAAAATCTAGGTTATATGCAGTGAATTGAATTTTTTGATTAGCTGTGTCTGCTCCAGGTGCCAGACCCTTGATAGCTAATTTCTCATTCTTTAAAGGTGATCCTCATTTCCAAAAATTCCTGGGTACAAAATATAGATTTTTGGCTAGGAGAAAAGCAGGTTCCATTAAAAACATGTGCAAAGGTGATAGTTCCATAGATTTGAATTCTCCTGGGAGGGCCTGCTAATCATAGAACTGAGTACATCAATTTCAATGATTTACAATTAGTTTGTTTTAGATAAGACAAAACTACATATTTTTTAAGGTATTTTTCTTGTCTGATGAATTTCTTCTCTTCCTTAAATAGGTAAGTTTTAGGGCAAAATGAGAAAATACCTCAAATGTTAGAATTCTCCAACATAGGTAGAAACTTGTTTTTATTTTGTCTGTATTTCCTCAAAGATGCATTTTATCTATTTGAAGAGGGATCACACAGTTTATTCACTTGATAGAAATATTATGCAAAATACAGGTATTAATTTTTAATCTGAGTATAGTTGACATGCAATGTTATATTAGTTTCAAGTGTACAGCATAGTGATTCAACTTCTCTAACATGTTATGCAATGTTCACCACAACTGTAGCTATTATCTGTGACCATGTAATGCTATTACAGTATTGTTGACTATATTTCTTATGTTGTGCCTTTTATTCCTGTGACTTATTCATTCCATAACTGGAAGTCTGTACGTCCCACTCCCCTTCACTCATTTTATCTGTTGCCCCACCCACCTCCCCTCTGGCAACTATTAGTTTGTTCTCTGTATTTATAGGTGTGATTCTGCTTTTTGTTTACTCATTTGTTTCATTTTTTTAGATTCCACATATGAATTAAATCATATGGTATTTATCTTTCTCAGTCTGACTTAATTCACTTAGCATAATACCCTGTAGGTCTATCCATGTAGTCACAAATGGGAAGATCTCATTCTTTTTATGGTTGTGAAATATTTCTATATATGTGTATATACACAATCTCTCTTACACACACACATACATACACACACATACACACACACATAAATACCACATCTTCCTTACCCATCATCTATCATAAACATTTAGGTAGCTTCCATATTTAAAAACAAGTATTTTAGAAGCAACTTAAATGTTCTATTTTAGAGGAAACAATAATCTGATACATCCATATGACAGATTATTCTAGTCACTAAGAATAATATCTAAAAATATTTTAACTTAAAGAACATGTAAACATGCTTATGATATATAAGTGATAAAAATAGAGTACTAAACTATATGTACCATATCATCATAATTATGTTAAAGTATGTACCAAAAAACACACTGGAGAGACTTGCTTCAAATTATTAGCAGTTCTCACTCATTTATGGGATTGTAATGGCTGATACTTATTTTCTTTAATCTTTTCTGTGTTTTCCAAATTTTCTGTAATTAGCAGATGTATATTTTATAGTCATGGAAAAGTTATTGAAAAGAAAAAAAATTAAGAAAAAAAACCAGGGAGGACATCATGGGATATATTTGAACTTCCTTTCCTATATAATCAAGAAAGGTTAGGCAGAGAATTCTTAGGAGATGGGTTCCAGAAAATCTCCCTTAGATGCAAATCACAGACCCATGTACAAGTCACTTTGCTCAAGTAAAATACATTTGTTTCAGTTGTAGGTGTTTTTCAAAAGCAAAGGGTGGGAGGAAGGAATGGTTTCATTTCAGTGTAGCAATACTGCCACCAAAAGAAAAATATTAAGGAAACCCCTATGGTAAGAGAGAGAAAGAAAGGAGAGGAGAAAAAAATAGACTTTCTATATAGACCGATTTCCTGTCTTTGTCAAAATCACTCACCAGGAATCATAAAGGAGCCAGTCTTATCCCCCCACCACTTAGTAGTCACTAATAAGCTAGTAATGACAGGCCTACTCGTGAGCCATTTAAGTGGCTGGAATAAGGGGTAGATCTCTGAGGGACTGTGAGTCTTAACCAGTGAAAATAAGAGACCCTATGACAAAGGGATGGAATGATAGAATATGCTAAACAAACAGGTCAGAATCAACATCTCTGGGGGGATTACTAAACAGTACTTGTTAATTGTTAGGAGTGCTAGGGGTCCAGTGGAAATGGTTCAGGAAACTCCTCATTTTAACAAGAGAGTCCCAGTTTATATTTTTTGTATTGAATTTCCACATGTAATTTCATTTGAAGAATAATAAGAATATTAAAACACTGGCCTAGAACACCACCAGATTTTGATGCTGGCTTTATGTTTCTAAGGTAATGATGTATATAGGAGGTTCAGTTGGGTTTGTGGGAACAGAATAAAACACTTACCCCCCTCACTTGGTTTTCCCATAATTAAAATGAAATCAGTGTATCCCTAGATTCATTCATCTTTGGAATACACCATACATTCTGGGGTGTTTTGGAAGTGAGAGGCGGATTCCCATGATGACATTGAGCTAACCATGGTATGACTGGGAATTCAAAACTGACTTCTCAATGTCCTCCAAATCTGTCATCTGGGGTTGCTGTGACAAAGCACAGAGGGTGTCTGGAAGAGAAAAGGCCCAAGTGTTTTAAAACAGTGGGATGACATGATAGAGATTATATTTTCATTAGATTAAAGGTTTCTAAATCTCATCCTTAAAAAAGAAACACTTAAAAACAATAGTTCAATTCCATAAAAAAAAAAGAATGAGGGACAGCTCTACCAAAGACTAAAATAAATAAATCTACAGTAATTAAAACAGTTTGATACAAGTACAGAAATAGTCTGACAGAACTGGAACAGAGAGAGGTCTAAAAGAGATCTAACTTTATATAATTAAATATATATAAGTATATATTTCAAATCACTAAGTAAAATATGAAGTAAAAAATTATTGATATTGAAACAATGAGCTGACCATTTGAAATAATTAGTCCTTTAACTTCATTACACTGAAATAAATCCAGATATTTAAATATATTTTATTTACTTGTTTTAGTTTTATTAAGTTTTGAATTTTAATCCCAGTATAGTTAACAAACAGTGTTACGTTAGTTTCAGGCAAGCAATGTAGTGATTCAACAATTCTATACATTATTCAGTGCTCATCATAAGTATTCTCTTTAATCCCCATCACATATTGCACCCATCCCCAAACCACCTCCCCTTTGGTAACCATCAGTTTGTTTTCTAAAGTTAAGAGACTGTTTCTTATGATGAATACCCACCGTTTGCATCCACATGAATGGAACTGGAGGGGATTATGTTAAGTGAAATAAGTCAAACAGAGAAAGACAATTATCATATGATTTCACTCATATGTGAAACATAAGCAATAGCACGGAGGACCATAGGGGAAGGGAGGGAAATCCAAAGGGGGAGAAATCAGAGAGGGAGATGAACCATGAGAAACTATCGACCCGGAGAAACAATCTGGGGGTTTCAGAGGGAAGGAGGATGGGGGGAGTGGGGAACAGGGTGATAGGTATTGAGGAGGGCACGTGCTGTGATGAGCACTGGGTGTTATACTTAACTAATGAATCATTGAACACTGCATCAAGGACTAATTATGTACTATACAGTGACTGACTGAACATAATAAAAAAAAAGAGTCTGTTTCTTGGTCTGTCTCTCTCTGTTTTTTCTTTGTTTATTTCTTAAATTCCATATATGAGTGAAATCATATGATATTTGTCTTTCTCTGACTGACCTATTTCACTTAGCATTATACACTCTAGCCACATCCATGTTGTTGCAAATGGCAAGATTTTATTCTTTTATGGCTGAATATTATTCCATTCTATATATATATCATGTCTTCTTTTTTAAGTTTTTACTTTAATTCCAGTTGGTTAACATACAGGTGTACAATATTCAACAATTCTATACATCACCCAGTGCTCACCATGATAAGTGCACTCTTAAATCTGTCACCTATTTAACCCATCCCCCACCCCCTGTCCCTCTGGTAACCATCAGTTTGCTCCCTATAAGTAAGAGTCTATTTCTTGATTTCTCTCTCTCTCTCTCTCTCTCTTTTATCCCTTTGCTTGATTGTGTTTCTTAAATTCCACATATGAGTGAAATCATGGTATTTGTCTTTCTCTGACTGACATATTTTGCTTAGCATTATACTCTCTAGATCCATCCATGTCATTGCAAATGAAAAGATTTCCTTCTTTTTTATGGCTGAATAATATTCCATTTTATATATAAACCACATCTTCTTTATCTATAAATCTATCATGAATACTCGGGCTGCTTCCCTAATTTGGTTATTGTAAATAATACTGCAATAAACATAAGGGTGCATATATTCTTTTGAATTAGTGTTTTTGTATTCTTTGGGTAAATACCCAGTAGCATAATTACTGGATTATAGGGTAGTTCTATTTTTAAATTTTTGAGGAACCCACATACCGTTTACCAGAGTGGCTTCAACAGTTTGCATTCCCATCAACAGTGCAAGAGGGTTCCTTTCTATCCACACCCTCACCAACACCTGTTGTCTCTTGTGTTTTATATTTTAGCCACTCTGACAGGTGTATGGTGATATCTTATGGTTTTAATTTGCATTCCCCTGATGATAACTGATTTGCATTCCCCTGAAGCATCTTTTCATGTGTCTCTTGGCCATCTGTATATCTTCTTTGTATGTCTGTCTGTTCATGTTTTCTACCTATTTTTAATCAGATTATTTTGGGGGGATGTTGGCTTATATAAGTTATTTATATATTTTGGATAGTAACCCTTTATCAGATATATCATTTGCAAATGTCCTCTCCCATTCCATAGGTTGACTTTCAGTTTTGTTGATTGTTTCCTTCACCGTGCAGAAGCTGTTTAATTTGATGTAGTCCTAATAGTTTATTTTTGCTTTTATTTCCCTTGCCTCATGAGATGTATCTAGAAAAATGTTGCTACAGCTGATGTCAGAGAAGTTACTGCCTGTGCTCTCTTATAGGATATTTATGGGTTTAAGTCTCACATTTAGGTCTTTAATCCATTTTGAGTTTATTTTTGTTTATGGTGTAAGAAAGGAGTCCAGTTTCATTCTTTGTCATGTAGCTGTCATGTTTTCACAATATCATTTGTGGAAGAGACTGTTTTATTCACATTGTATATTCTTTCCTCCTTTGTTGAAGATTAATTTACCATATAACTGCGGGTTCATTTCTGGGTTTTCAATTCTTTTCCATTGATATGGTGACTATTTTTGTGACATTACTGTACTGTTTTCGTTATTATAGCTTTGTAAGATAACTTGAAATCAGGAACTGAGATACCTCCAGCTTGGTTATTTTTCTTCAACATTGCTTTGGCTATTTGGTGGTTCCAGTTTAGGATTGTTTGTTCCAGCTCTGTGAAAAATGCTGCTGGTATTTTGATGGGGATTGTATTAAATCTGTAGATTGTTTTGGGTAGTATGGACATTTTAACACTATTTGTTCTTCCAATACATGAGCAAAAGTATCTTTTGTTTGTTTGTTTGTTTTCTTCAATTTATTTCATCAATGTTTTATAGTTTTTAGAGTACAGGTCTTTCACTCCCTTGTTTAAATTTATTACTAGGTATCTTATTATTTTTGGTGCAATTGTAAATGGAATTGCTTTCTTAATTTCTCTTTCTGTTACTTCATTATTAGCATATAGAAATGCCACTGTATTTCTCAAATAAATAAATAAAATCTTAAAAGAAAAGCAATGGATTTCTGTACATGGATTTTGTATCCTGCAAACTTACTGAATTCATTTATCAGCTTTAGTAGTTTTTTGGAGTATTTTGGGTTTTCTGTATAGAGTATCATGTCATCTGAAAACAAGAAAGTTTTCCTTCTTCCTTACTAATTTGGATGGCGTTTATACCATTTTGATGTCTGATTGCTGTGGCTAGGACTTCCAGTACTACGTTGAATAAATGTGGCAAGAGTGGATGTCCTTGTCTTGTTCCTGATCTTAGGGGGAAAACTTTCACCTTTTTCAAACTTGAGTATAATGTTAGCTGTGGATTTTTCAGATATGGCCTTAATTTTGTTGAGGTTTGTTCCCTGTAAACCTATTTTGTTGAGGGTTTTTATCATGAATGGTTATTTTTGTTTGTTAAATGCCTTTCTGCATCTATTGAAAGGATCATATGGTTCCTATACTTTCCCTTGTTGATGTGATGTATCACATTAATTGATTTATGAATATTGAACCACACTTGCATCCTGGGAAGAAATTACACATGATCGTGGTGAATGATTTTTTTCTAAGGTAGTGTTAGATTCAGTTTCTAATAATTTGTTGAGGATTTTTGCATTTATAGTCATCAAGGATGTTGGCCTGCAGTTCTCTTTTCTTGTGGTATCTTCATCTGGCTTTGGTATCAGTATAATGCATTGTACAATGAATTTGGGAGACTTCCTTCCTCTTCCACTTTTTTTGGAATAGTTTGAGAATAATAGGTATTAACTCTGTAAATTTTTGGTAGAATTCACCTGTGAAGCAGTCTGGTCCTGCACTTTTGTTGAGAGTTTTTTGATTACTGATTAAATTTCATTGATGGTAATCAGTCCATATACATTTTCTATTTCTTCCCAATTCAATTTTGGTAGGTTATGTTTCTAGGAATTTATTCATGTCTTGTAGGTTGTCTAATTTGTTGACATATAATTTATTACTATATTCTCTTATAATCCTTTGTATTTCTGTGGTATCAGTTGTTTTTTTCTCTTCTTTCATTTCTGATTTTGTTTATTTGAATCCTCTCTCTCTTTTCTTTTGATGATTCTAGCCAAAGGTTTATCAATTTTTTTTTTATCCTGCCCAAGAATCATCTCCTGGTTGTATTCATCTGTTGTATTTTTTTAGTGCCTATATCATATATTTCTACTCTAATCTTTATTATGTCCTTCCTTCTATTGGTTTAGGGGTTTGTTTCTTTTTCTTTTTCTAGATCTTTTAGTTGTAAGGATAGGTTGTTTATTTGAGCTTTTTCTTGCTTCTTGGGGCAGTCCTGTATTGCTATAGACTTCACTCTTAGAACAGCTTTTGCAGAATCTCAAAGATTTTGGACTGTTGTGCTTGCATCTTTATTTGTCTCTGCGTGTTTTTTAATTTCCTCTTTGATTTCATCCTTGACCCATTTATTGTTTAGTAGCATGTTATTTACCTCTATGTATTTGTGCTCTATCCAGATTTTTTCTCATCATTGATTTCTAGCTTCATAGCATTGCAGTCAGAAAAAATGCATGGAATGTCTTCCATCCTTTTAAAATTGTTAATGCTTGTTTTGTGGGCTAATATATGATCTATTTTGGAGAATGTTCCATGTGCATTTGAAAAGAATGTGCATTCAGCTGCTTTAGGATGGAATGTTCTGAATACCTCTGTTAAGTCCATCTAGTCTAATGGGTCATTCAAAGCCACTATTTCCTTGTTGATTTTTTTAAAACTTTTTAAATTGAATTTAGTTAACATATAGTGTATTATTAGTTTCAGGGGTAGAATTTAGTGATTCATCAGTTACATATAACACCTAGTGCTCATTACATCAAGTATCCTCCTCAATGCCCATCAACCAATTACCCCATACCCCCACCCACCTCCCTTCCAGCAACCCTCAGTTTGTTCCCTATAGTTAAGAGTTTCTTATGGTTTGCCTCTCTCTCTGTTTTTATCATATTTTATTTTTCCTTCCCTTAGCTTATGTTTATCTGTTTCATTTCTTAAATTCCACATATGAGTGAAATCATATGGTATATGTATTTCTCTGACTGACTTATTTCACTTAGCATAAATCTCACTAGTTCCACCCACATCATTGCAAATAGCAAGATTTCATTCCTTTTGATGGCTGAGTAATATTCCATTATATATACAATGGTGCAATTACAAATGGAATTGTTTTCTTAATTTCTCTTTCTCTTACTTCATTATTAGTGTATAGAAACGCCACTGCATTTCTCAGATAAATAAAATCTTTAAAAAAAAGAAATGCAATGGCATTTCTGTACATAGATTTTGTATCCTGCAAACTTACTGAATTCATTTATCAGCGTTAGTAGTTTATATATATATATATATATATATATATATATAACTATATATAGACTATATATATATATATATATAGTCTCACATTTAAGTGCTCCAGTTTCATTCTTCTGCATGTTGCTGTCAAGTTTTCCCAACACCATTTGTTGAAGAGACTGTCTTTTTTCCATGGAATATTCTTTCCTGCTTTGTTGAAGATTAGTTGACCATAGAGTTGAGGGTCCATTTCTGGGTTCTCTATTCTGTTCCATTGATCCATGTGTCTGTTTTTGTGCCAGTACCATACTGTCTTGATGATTACAGCTTTGTAACACAGCTTGAAGGCTGGAATTGTGAGGCCTCCAGCTCTGGTTTTCTTTTTTTCAACATTCCTTTGGATATTCAGGGTCTTTTCCAGTTTCACATAACTTTCGGGATTATTTGTTTCAGCTCTGTGAAAAATGTTGGTGTTATTTTGATAACGAGTGCATTGAATGTGCAGATTGCTTTGGGTAGTATAGACATTTTAATGATATTTGTACTTCCAATCAATGAGCATGGAATGTTTTTCCATTTCTTTGTGTCTTCCTCAATTTCCTTCATAAGTGTTCTATAGTTTTCAGAATACAGATCTTTACCTCTTTGGTTAGGTTTATTCCTAGGTATCTTATGGGTTTTGGTGCAATTGTAAATGGGATCGATTCCTTGATTTCTTGTTTTGCTGCTTCATTGTTAGTATATAGAAATGCAACTGACTTCTGTTCCTTGATGTTATATCCTGCGACTTTGCTGAATTCCTGTATCAGTTCTAGCAATTTTTGGGGGGAGTCTTTTTTGTTTTTCTAGATAGACTACCATATCATCTGCAAAGACTGAATGTTTGACTTCTTTGCCAGTTTGGATGCCTTTTATTTCTTTTTGTTGTCTGTTTGCTGAGGCTAGGACTACCAGTACTATGTTAAACAACAGTGGTGAGAGTGGACATCCTAGTCATGTTCCTGACCTCAGGAGAAAATTCTCATTTTTTTCCCTGTTGAGGATGATATTTGCTGTGGATCTTTCATATATAGCTTTTATGATGTTGAGGTATGTTCCTTCTATCCCTACATGGTGGAGGGTTTTTATCAAGAAAGGATGCTGTAAAGACACCTGGGTGGCTCAGTCGGTTAAGCATCTGTCTTCGGCTCAGGTCATGATCCCAGGGTCCTAGGATTGAGTCCCACATTGGGCTCCTTGCTCAGAGGGGAGCCTGCTTCTCCCTCTGCCTGCTGCTCCCCTTGCTTGTGCATTCTCTCTGATAAATAAATAAATAAAATCTTTTAAAAAAAGAAAGAAAAGGTGCTGTATTTTGTCAAATGCTTTTTCTGCATCTTTTGAGAGGTACATATAGTTCTTATCCTTTCTTTTATTAATATGGTGTATCACATTAATTGATTTGCAGATATTGAATCACCCCTGAAGCTCAGGAATAAATCCCACTTGGTCATGGTGAATAATCCTTTTAATGTACTGTTGGATTCTATTAGCTAGTGTCTTGGCAAGAATTTTTATGTCCATGTTCATCAGGGATATTGGCCTGTAATTCTCCTTTGGGAGAATTGTCTGGTTTTGGGATCAAGGTAATGCTGGTCTTATAGAATGAATTTGGAAGTTTTTCTTCCATTTCTACTTTTTGGAAAATAAGCATTAATTCAGAAAAATAGGCATTAATTCTTCTTAACTGGTAGAATCCTCCTGGGAAGCTATCTAGTCCTGGACTCTTTTTTGTTGGGAGATTATTGATTACTAATTCAATTTCTCTGCTGGTTATGGGTCTGTTTGGGTTTTCTACTTCTTCCTGTTTCAGTTTTGGTAGTTTATATGTTTCTAGGAATTTAGCCATTCCTTCCAGATTGCCTAAATTGTTGCCATATAATTGATCATAAAGTTATAATTGTTTGTGTTTCTTTGGTGTTGGTTGTGATCTCTCCTCTTTCATTCTTGATTTTATTTATTTGGGTCCTTTCTCTTTTCTTTTTGATAAGTCTGGCTAGGGGTTTATCCATCTTACTAATTCTTTCAAAGTACCAGCTCCTAGCTTTGTTTATCTGTCCTGCTGGGTTTTTTTTTTTTTATTTCTATATCATTGATTTCTGTTCTAATCTTTATTATTTCTTATCCCCTGCTGGATTTAGGCTTTATTTGCTGTTCTTTAGATGTAAGTTTAGGTTGTGTATGAGACTTTTCTTGCTTCTTGAGGTAGGCCTCTATTATATACTTCCCTCATAAGACTGCCTTTGATACATCCCAAAGGTCTTGAACTGTTGTGTTTCATTTTCATTTGCTTCCATGTATTTTTTTCCGTGTATTTTTACATTTTATTTTATTATGTTATGTTAATCACCATACATTACATCATTAGTTTTTGATGTAGTGTTCTATGATTCATTGTTTGCGTATAACACTCAGTGCTCCATTCAGTATGTGCCCTCTTTAATACCCATCACCAGGCTGGTGCTTCCATGTATTTTTTAATTCTTCTTTAATTTCCTGGCCAATCCATTCATTCTTTAGTAGCATGTTCTTTAACCTCCAAGTATTTGAGGTCTTTCCAAATTTCTTCTTGTGGTTGACCTTAAGTTTCATAGCATTGTGGTCTGATCACACCATGGTATGATCTCAATCTTTTTGTACCAGTTGAGACCTGATATGTGACCCAGTATGTGGTCTATTCTGGAGAATGTTCCATGTGCACTCTAAAAGAATGTGTATTCTGTTATTTTAGGGTGAAATGCTCTGTATATATCTATGAATTCTATCTGGTCCAGTTTGTCATTCAAAGCCATTGTTTCCTTGTTGATCTTCTGTTTAGATGATCTGTCCATTGCTGTGAGGGGGGTGTTAAAATCCCCTACTATTATTGTATTATTATCAATGAGTTTCTCTAATTTTGTTATAAATTGGTTTATATAATTGGGTGCTCCCAATTTAGGGGCATAAATATTTACAATTGTTAAATCTTCGTGTTGGATATACCCCTTTATTATGATATTGTGTCCTTCTTCATCTCTTATTATAGTCTTTGGTTTAAAATCTATTTTGTCTGTTATAAGGATGGCTACTTCACCTTTCTTTTATTATCTATTAGCATGATAAATGGTTCTCCACCCCCTCACTTTCAGTTGGAGGTTTCTTTGGGTCTAAAATGTGTCTCTTAAAGCAGCATATTAATGGGTCTTGTTTTTATATCCATTCTGGTACCTTAGGTCTTTTGATTGGAGCATTTAGTCCATTTACATTCAGAGTAATTATTGAAAAATATGAATTTAGTGCCATTGTATTACCTGTAATGTCGCTGTTTCTGTAGATTGTCTCTGTTCCTTTCTGGTCTTTGTTACTTTTGGTCTCTCCCACTCAAAGTGACCCCTTTAATATTTCTTGCAGGGCTGGTTTAGTGTTCACAAATTCCTTTATTTTTGGTTTGTCCTAGAAACTCTTTATCTCTCCTTCTATCCTGAATGACAGCTTTGTCAGGTAAAGTATTCTTGGCTGCATATTATTCCCATTTGGCATGTATATTATATCATGGCAGTTCTTTCTGGACTGGCAGGTCTCTATGGACAGGTCTGCTGCCAGGCTTATGTGTCTACTCTTGCAGGTTAAGGACCTCTTTCCCTGATCTGCTTTCAGGATTTTCTCTTTATACTTGTAATTTGTAAGTTTCACTATAATATGTCGTGGTGTTGACCTATTTTTGTTGATTTTGAGGGGAGTTCTCTATGCCTCCTGGACTTGAATGCCTGGTTCCTTCCCCAGATTAGGAAAGCTCTCAGCTATAGTTTGTTCAAATAAACCTTCTGCCACTCTCTCTCTCTTTCCTTTTCCTCTGGGACTGCAATTATTCTAATATTGTTTTCTTTATGATATTACTGATCTCTTTAATCCTCCCCTTGTGATCCAGTAGTTGTTTATCTTTTTCTCAGCTTCCTTATTCTCCATCACTTTGTCTTCTATATCACTGGCTCTCTCTTCTACCTCACTTATCCTAGCAGTTAGAGCCTCTATTTTTATTGCATCTCAGGAATAGCCTTTTTGATTTTGGCCTGATTAGATTTTAGTTCTTTTATTTCTACAGTAAGGGATTCTGTAGTGTCTTCTATGCTTTTTTCAAGCCCAGCCAGTATCCTTATAATCATTGTTTTAAATTTTATTTCAGACATCTTGCTTATATCCATATTGATTAAATCCCTGGCAGAGAGTACTACCTCCTGTTCTTTCTTTTGTGGTGATCATCCAGACAGTATGGTACTGGCACAAAAACAGACACATAGATCAATGAAACAGAATAGAGAACCCAGAAATGGATGCTCAACTCTATGGTCAAGTAATCTTTGACAGAGCAGGAAAGAATATTCCATGGAAAAAAGATTAAATCCCTGGCAGTGAGTACTGCTTCCTGTTATCTCTTTTGTGGTGAGTTTTTCCCTCTTGTCATTATGTCCAGAAAAGGATAGATGAAAGAGAGAAAATACAAAAATAGCAAAAACAACACTAGAAAAAATATACACTAAACAAACCAGAAGAGAACAGAAACAAAAAGAGAGAGAGAGGGAGGGAGAAAGAGAGAAATCCAACAAGAAGTAGAACAGAACACAATAGTAAACTAGATCCTGGTGTATTTTGGTCTGTTTGTTAGAAGAAACTAGATCCTGAAATAGGAAAGAAAGAAAAAAACATGTATATACAAATAAAATTGAATACAATGAAAGGAAACCAAAAATTATATATATATATATATGCATATATATGTATGCACATATAATGTAAATTTAAAAATGAAAATTAAAAAACACTTAAAAAATAATTGATAAAATAAGAAAATAGTTGAAAAGAAAAAATGTAAAACTGAAAGGCTAAGGAATAATAAAAAAGACATGGGCTTTACAGTTGCTTGGATTTTCTGGTCAGGTTTACAACATGGTCAGGATACTCACCAGTAGGTGGGGCTGTGAGTTAACTTTCCTGCTGTAATTAGGCATCAGGACAGAGCCCAGAGTCTGCAGGGCTCATTGTTTGGAAACCTGAATTAGGCAAGAGCTTCCACTGAATATCCTGGTCAGATGAGGTCATTAGTTTTGCTTAGTGGACAAGGAAAGTCACAGGTTGTGCTCTCTGTTCAAGTGTCACTGTAAGCATGCTGTTGGATAGGCTACACAGTTTCCCGTGTGCACTGGTTAAGGTTCCCTAGTGGTGCAGGCTGAAGGCTGTATTGAACAATAAATGGAGCTATGAATTAGTTTTCTTGCCCAGCCACAGGAAAAGCAGCTCCAAGGCCATAAGGCTCTTTATATTCCTAACTCAAGACAACCCATGCCTCACTTTCCCTGGCTGAACAGTGCTACTGCCTTTGTCCTGCCACCCAACATATTGGCTTAAGTGTTCTGGGTTTTTCAGCAGCTTACAGGTGTTCTCATTAGCCTTTCCTGTCAGATGTGACTGGGAACCATGCTCCACTACAGGTGGGATTATGTTTTGGCTCTCTGGCCTGGGCAGGTCTTCAGACTACTCCCAAATTTCCCTAAACAAACTTTCCAGTTGAGAGAGGCTGAGATCTTTACTCAGCAACAGGTGAGGCTATGAATTAACTACTCCCTTGCATAGACATAGCAGGAGAATCCTCCGTGCCCAGTACTGGCTTTGCTTTGAGGGCAATCAGCTCTTCCCACCTGCTAAGCCCCAGGTTTGCTTGATTAGGTAGATTCCAGGTGTTCTCTCTAGTCCTTCTTGCCAGATGGGGCTGGGTCATCTCTTCTCATTTCTTATCCCTGGGTAGGAATGGGAGGTCCTACTTCAGGCAACTCCCCAAATTTCTTGTATAGGTTTTCTAGTCTGAAGGGGCTGGGAGACAGTCTTCACAGAGGGTGGGACTATAAATTAACTTCCCTGCCTGGGTGTAGCAGAGGAATTCTCTATGCCCAGTACTGGCTTTGCTCTGAAGGTTATCAGTTCTGCCCACCCTTCTCTTGGCTTGAGTGTTGCTGGGTTATGCAATTTACATGTGTTCTCACACAGCCTTTCCTGTTAATGGAGATGGAGGCCACACTCCACAGGGGTTGGGGCTATGGTTTTTTCTGACTTCAGTATTGGGGTAATACTGACTTTTCAGAATAACTTAGAAAGTATTTCCTCTGCTTCTATCTTCTGAAAGAGGTTGTAGAAAATTGAACATTTATTCATTAAATTTTTGGTACAATTTTCCAGTGAACTCATTTTGGCTTGGTGCTTTCTGTTTTGGAAGGCTGATTCAATTTCTTTAATATATGAAAGCCTGTTCTGATTGTCTATTTCTTCTTGTGTGAATTTTGGCAGATTGTGTCCTTCAAGGAAATGATTCATTTCATCTAGATTATCAAATTTATGGCTATTGCGTTGTTCATTTATTATGCTTTTAATGCCCATGGAATCTGTAGTGATGTCCCCTATTTCATTTCTGGTATTAGGAATTTGTGTCCTTTCTCCTTTTTTCTTAGTTAGGTTGGTAGGGGCTCATTGATTTTATTGATGTTTTGGAAGAATCACCTTTTGGTTTGATTGATTTTCTCTATTGATGGACACTTAAATTTCATTGATTTCTGCTCAAATTTTATTATCTCTTTTGTTCTGTTTACTTTAGATTTAAATTGGTTTTTATTTTTTAGTTTGCTTAGGAGGTAGCTTATTGATTTTAGATCTTTCTTTTTTCTTAATATATGCATCCAAATAAGTTTTCTTCTAAGCACATATTAGACTGATCTCACAATTTTGGTAAGGTGTATTTTCTTTTCAAATATCTCAAACTATTTTTAAATTTCTCTTCAGATTACCTTTTAGACCCAAATATTATTTAGTTATGTGTTGTTTAATCTCCATGTAGTTTGAGATTTTCCAAACTATCTTTCTGTTATTGATTTCTACGTTAATTCCATTGTGGTATGAGAGCACATATTGTATAATTTCTAATTCTTTTAAGTTATGTAAATTTCCTTTTATGGCGCAGAATGTGGTTTATCTTGGTATATGTTCCCTGTGATCTTCAGGAGAATTTATAGTCTACTTTTGTTGGATTAAGTAGTGTAAAGATGTTCATTATATCCATTTGATTAATGGTGCTGTTGAGGTTAGACATATCCTTCCTTATATTCTTCCTGCTGGATCTATTTCTGTTATAAATATGTTGACCTCTCCAAAAACAAAAATGGATTTAACTATTTTTTTCTGGTAGTTCTATCAGTTTTTGTCTTATGTATTTGGACTCTTTGCTGTTAGGTACATACACAGTAAGAATTGTTAATGTCTTCTTGGAGATCTGACGCTTATATTATTACGTACTGCCTTTTTTCCCCTGGTAAATGTCCTTACTCTGAAATCTGTTTGTCTGAAATTAATATAGCAATTCTAGCTTTCCTTTGGTTAATATTAACATGATATAACTTTCTCCATCCCTATACTTTTAATGTGTATGTGTCTTTATATTTATAATAGTTTGCTTGTAGTCAACAATTATTTTTCCTATGAACATGTTGGTCATGTGTTTTTATCTATTTTAGCAATTTATGTCTTATAATTTGTCTGTTTAGATCAGTTACATTTTTAAAAATTTTTAACTGAGCATAGTTGACACACAATGTTACATTAGTTTCAGGTGTACAACATAATGATTCAACAAGTTTATACATTATTCTATGCACACCACAAGTAGAGCTACCATCTGTCACCATACAGTGCTATTACAATGTCATTGAATAGACTTCAGAGGAATTAAGATGGCAGAAAAGTAGGGGGACCCTGGGCTTTCCTCAGCCCTGGAACACAGCTGTATTGAGGTCAGATCACTTGGAACACCCAAGAAATCAATCTGAGGATTGAAGTATCTCCATGGTTGAAGGGAGACAGCATGGCAGATGCAAGGTGGATGGAAGTGAATTGGGGGAGAGAAAAGCTGCTGTGCTGTGGAGGTGAGGAGGCCCTTTCCACAGGAAGAGAAAAGGGAGAAAGGGATAGGGGGTTTTAGAGAGGATGGTGTCAGATTCCCACAAGAAGAAAACCTCTTGGACCACAGATGGGAGTCAGGGGAACTGAGTGGTGCAGGTTGTCTTCAAACAGTGAGTGGTGCTCAAGCTCTGAAATTTTGGAAATGTATGACTTTCACCAGAGCAGAGCTGTAGCATGCACTCTGGAAAGGAGGGCTCTGGCCTGGGAGTGCACACAAAGTGGTATAGAGACACCTTGGGTTGCACTGGGAGAGATTGCTCCCCTTCCTGGAGTACATTTGGAAGAGGGTTGCTTCTCCAAGGATAAAATACCCTGCAGGTGCCAGCAAATGGCTTTTCATCAGCAGGGGACAATGGCATGCTCAGAGAATGGATAACCTGTTTGCTAATTTTTGAGGTGATATACCATAGATTCTGTGCACCGCACAGGCAGGAGACTGTTTTTTGGGGACAGAGGGCACTAGTCAGAGCACATCAAGGCTCTAATCCAGAGGAGGGAGCAGATCCAAGAGGTGCTGGCTCCTTTAAGACTTGGAGCTTTGAATCCCAACCACATGCTTAAGATAAAACACAGGAGAGCTGGGTGCTGGGCATGCTGAGGGCCCTGGCTTTTCTTGAGGGCTTTCTCAACAGCAGGGGGTGTGAGATCCCCTGTTTAGGGATGAGAGAGTGGGGTTGAAGCATTTTACCCTCACTACCAACACAGTCAGATTCAGAGAGCAACACAGGCGCCCTCAGTGGAGGTGGGAGTTGCTTACTTCAAACCCTGCCCCCCCATGCTTGGCAAATGCTTTTACTGGGGCAGGATTGGCTCTGAGCCATCACAGTAAGCCTGAACCCCTGGAAGAGCAATACAGGCAGCATGCCTCATGTACCAAGTATACTGATCCTACAGTGCTTCAAAGTGTCCTCTTCAATTCTGGTGGAAATAGGACGAGGCTTTTTTTTTTTTTTTTTTTTTTCTTATTCGTTCCCCCCACCCTTTTGGAATCAGGCTTATAGTTTTTTCTTTGTTTGTTTTTTCATTTTCTTTTCTCTTTTGGGGGATCAGGTTTTTTTTTTCTTTTCTTTTTTTCCTTTCTTCTTCTTTGGAATCAGGCTTATAGTTTTTTGATTGTTTGGTTTTCTTTGTTCCTTTTCATTTTCTCTTTTGGGGGGGCAGACATTTTTTTCTCTTTTCTTTTTCTTTCTTTCTTTTTTTCCCCAGGCTTTTTTCAACAAACAAATCAAAGCACACCTAGATAAAGATCCAAGCACTCCCCAATGCAAGCAAGGAGGAACTCTGCAGAGGACTGACCAGTGGGAAAGAGCAGCCAAGATACAACAGCAGAGTACACACAGCATACACCAGAAACACTTCCTAAAGTGCTATGCCCTGGACAGTATATGACATTTTTAAACATAGCCCTACTCTGAAGTGCAGGAAACATAAGAAGCTTTCAGGATATGCAAAAGATAGAAACAGCCAAAATGACAAGATGAAGGAATGCTCCCCAAAAGAAAGGGTAGGAAGATATTACTGCCAGGGATATGCTGAAAACAGATATAAAAAATATATCTGAACAAGAATTTAAATCAATAGTCATAAGACTACTAGCTATAATTGAAAAAAACACAGAGGACACCAGAGGAATACTCATTACAGAGTTAAAGACCTAAAAACTAGTCAGGCTGAAATTAAAATGCTATAGCTGAGATACAAAGAGACTGAATATATGCACAATGAGGATTGAAGAAGCAGAGGAAAGAACAGGTGATGTAGAAGACAAAATTATAGAAAATAATGAAGCTGAAAAGAAGAGGTAAAGAAAACTATTAGATCATGAAGGTAGACTTAGGGAATTCAGGGATTACATAAAGCAAAATAGTATCTATCATAGGAGTCCCAGAAAAACAGTGGGTAAAAGGGGCAGAAGGTTTCTTTGAATAAATTATATCTGAGAACTTTCCCAATCTGGGGAAGGAAACAGAGATTCAAGTCCAAGAAGCATAGAGACCTCTCCTCAAAAATTAAGAAAACAGGTCAACAATATGACATATCATAGTGAAACTTGCAAAATACAAAGATAGAGAACTCTGAAAGCAGCTATGGGGAAAAGGTCCTTAACCTGCAAGGGCAGACTTGTAAGGATAGCAGCAGACCTGTCCACAGAGACCCAGGAGGCCAGAAAAGAGTGGCATGATATATTCAATGTGCTAAATGGGGAAAATATGCAACCAAGAACACTTTATCTAGCAAGGCTGTCATTCAGGGTAGAAGGAGAGATAAAGAGTTTCCAAGACAAATGAAAACTAAAGGAATTCAGGAACACTAAACCAGCTCTGCAAGAAATATTAAAGAGGTCACTTTGAATGGGAAAGAGACACCAAGAGTAACAAAGACTAAAAAGGAACAGAGACAGTCTATAACAACCATGACACTACCGGTAATACAATGGCACTAAATTCATATCGTTCAACAATTACTCTGAATGTAAATGGACTAAATGCCCTAATCAAAAGATACAGGGTATCAGATTGGATTAAAAAAAATAAGACCATCAGGGCACCTGGGTGGCTCAGTCATTAAGTGTCTGCCTTCTGCTCAGGTCATGATCCCAGGGTCCTGGAATTGAGCCCCGCATCAGGCTCCCTGCTCTGCTGGAAGCCTGCTTCTCCCTCTCCCACTCCCCCTGCTTGTGTTCTCTCTCGTGGTGTGTCTCTCACTGTCAAATAAATAAAATCTCTAAAAATAAATAAATAAATAAATAAATAAGACCATCAATATGCTGTCTACAAGAAACTCATTTTAGACCCAAGACACGTCCAGATTGAAAGTGAGGTGATCAAGAACCACTGATCATGCTAATGGACATCAAAAGAAACCTGGAGGGGTGCCTGGGTGGCTCAGTCAGTTGGACATCTGCCTTTGGCTCAGGTCATGCATGATCCTGGGATTGAGCCCCGCATCAGGTTCCCTGCTCAGCGGGGAGGCTGCTTCTCCCTCTCCCAATCCCCCTGCTTGTGCTCTCTCTCTCTGTGTCAAATACATAAATAAAATCATTAAAAAAAAGAAAGCTGGAGTAGCCATCCTTATATCAGACAACATAGATTTTTAAAAAATACTATAATAAGAGATGAAGGACACTATATCATAATAAAAAGGTCTGTCCAACAAGAAGATCTAATCACTGTAAGTATTAATGCCCCAAATTGAGAGCAGCCAATTATATAAACCAATTAATAACAAAATTAAAGAAATACATTGATAATAAAACAATAATAATAGGGGCTATTACCCCCTTCACAGCAATGGACAGATCATCTAAACAGAAGATCAACAAGGAAACAAGGGCTTTGAATGACACACGGGACCAGATGGCCTTAACAGATATATTCAGAGCATTTTATCCTAAAGCAAAAGAATACACATTCTTCTTGAGTGCACATGGAACATTCTTCAGATAGATCACATACTGGGTCGCAATTCACATCTCAGCTGGTACAAAAAGATTGAGATTATAGCATGCATATTTTCAGACTGTAATGCTTTAAAACTTGAACTCAATCACAAGAGACCATTTGGAAAGACCTCAAATACTTGGAGGTTAAAGAACATGCTACTAAAGAATGAATGGTTTGACAGGAAATTAAGGAATAATTTAAAATAATACATGGAAACAGATGAAAAATGAAAACACGACCTTCAGAAATTTTAAGATGCAGCAAAGGCGGTGTTAAGAGGGAAGTATATAGCAATACAGGCCTTTCTCAAGAAACAAGAAAAGTCAAATACACAAGATAACCTTACACCTAAAGGAACTGGGAAAAGAAAACAAATAAAGCCTAAATCCAGCAACAGAAAGGAAATAAAAATAAGAGCAGAAATCAATGATATAGAAATTTTTAAAAAAGCAGAACGGATGAATGAAACTAGGGGCTGGTTCTTTGAAAGAATTAACAAGATTGATAAACCCCTAGCCAAACTTATCAAAAAGAAAAGGGAAAGGACCCAAATAAATAAAATCATGAATGAGAGAGGAGAAATTACAACCAAGAACAAAGAAACACAAACAATTATAAGAGAATACTGTGAGCCATTTTATACCAATAAATTAGACAATCTAGAACAAATGAAAAATTCCTAGAAATACATAAATTACCAAAACATAAACAGGAAGAAGTAGAAAATCTGAACAGACCTGTAAGCAGCGAAGAAATTGAATCACTAAACAAAAATCTCTAAACAAAGAAGAGTCCAGGGCTAGATGGCTTCCCAGGGGAATTCTACCACATTTAAAGGAGAATTAATGCCTATTCTTCTGAAACTGTTCCAAACAATAAAAATGGAAGGAAAACTTCCAAACTCCTTTGATGAGGCCAACATTACCTTAATCCCAAAACCTCACAATGTCCTCCACAAAAAAAATAAAAGGAGAATTACAGGCCAATATCCCTGATGAACACAGATACAAAACCTCTCAAGAAGATACTAGCTAATTGGATCCAACAGACCATTAAAAGGATTATTCACCACCACCAAGTGGGATTTATTCCTGGGCTGCAGGGGTGGTTCAACATCAACAAATCAATCAGTGTGATACACCACGTTAATAAAAGAAAGGATAAGAAACATATGATCCTCTCAATAGATGTTGAAAAGCATTTGACAAAATACAGCACCCTTTCTTGATAAAAACCCTCAAGAAAGTAGGGATAAAGGGAACATACCTCAAAATCATAAAGGCCATATATGAAAGACCCACAGGTAATATTCTTAATGGGGAAAAACTGGAAGCTGTCCCCTAAGATCAGGAACATGACAAGGATGTCTATTCTCACCACTGTTGTTCAACATAGTACTGGAAGTCCTAGCCTCTGCAATCAGATAACAAAAAGAAATAAAAAGCATCCAAACTGGCAAGGAAAAAGTCAAGCTTTCACTCTTTGCAGATGACATAATACTCTATGTAGGAACCCCAAAAGACTCCACCAAAAAACTGCTAGAACTGATACAGGAATTCAGCAAAGTTGCAGGCTATAAAATCAATGCACAGAAGTCTGTTGTATTTCTACACACTAACAATGAAGCAGCAAAAAGAGAAATCAAGGAACTAATCCCATTTACAATTGCACCAAAGTCCATAAAATACCTAGGAATAAACCTAACCAAAGGGTTAAAAGATCTGTATTCTGAACACTATAGAACACTTATGAAAGAAATTGAGGAAGACACAAAAAGATGGGAAAACATTCCATGCTCACGGATTGGAAGAACAAATATTGTTATAATGTCTATGCCACCCAAAGAAATCTGCACATTCAAAGCAATCCCTATCAAAATAACACCAGAATTTTTCACGGAACTGGAACAAACAATTCTCAAATTTGTATGGAAACAGAAAAGAGCCTGAATAGCCAAAGGAGTATTAAAAAGAAAACCAAATCTGGAGGCATCACAATTCTGGACTTCAGGCTATATTACAAAGCTGTAATCATCAGGCAGTATGGTACTGGCACAAAAACAGACACACATATCAATGGAACAGAATAGAATCCCAGAAATGGACCTGCAACTATATGGTCAACTAATCTTCAACAAAGCAGGAAAGAATATCCCATGGAAAAAGAACAGTCTCTTCAACAAATGCTGGTGGGAAAACTGAACAGCCACATGCAGAAGAAAGAAATTGGACAACTTTCTTATACCATACAGAAAAATAAATTCAAAATGGATGAAAGACCTAAATGTAAGACAGGAATCCATCAAAATCCTAGGAGAACACAGGCAACCTCTTTGACCTTGGCAGCAGCAAGTTCTTGCCAGACACGTCTCCAAAAGAAAGGGAAACAAAATTTAAAAAATGAACTATTGGGACATCATTAGGATAAAAAGCTTTTGTACAGCAAAGGAAACGATCAACAAAACTAAAAGGCAACCTACAGAATGGAAGAAGATAATAGTAAATGACATATCAGATAAAGGACTAGTATCCAAAATCTATTAAAAAATTCATCAAACTCAGGGCGCCTGGGTGGCTCAGTTGTTAAACGTCTGCCTTCGGCTCAGGTCATGATCCCAGGGTCCTGGGATCGAGCCCTACATCGGGCTCCCTGCTCAGCCAGAAGCCTGCTTCTCCCTCTTCTGCTCCCCCTGCATGTGTTCCCTCTCTGGCTGTCTCTCTCTCTGTGTGTCAAATAAATAAATAAAAATTTTTTTTAAAAAATTCATCAAACTCAACACTCAAAAAACAAAAAAATCCAGTCACAAATGGGCAGAGGACATGAATAAACATTTCTCCAAAGGAGAAAAGCACAAGGCTAATAGTCACATGAAAAAAAAATACCCAACAGCACTCATCAGGGAAATACAAATCAAAGCCAAATGAGATATCACATCACCAGTCAGAATGGCTAAAATTAACAACTCAAGAAACAACAGATGTTGGTGAGGATGCAGAGAAAGGGGAACCCTCTTACACTGTTGGTGGGAATTCAAGTTGGTACAGCCACTTTGGAAAACAGTGTGGAGGTTCCTCAAAAAAATTAAAAATAGAGCTACTCTATGACCCAGCAATTGCACTACTAGGTATTTATCCAAAGGATAAAAAAGTAGTGATTCAAAGGGGCACATGAACCTCAATGTTTACAGCAGCAATGTCCATAATAGCCAGACTATGGAAAGACGCCAGATGTCCCTTGACAGATGAATGGATAAAGATGTCATATAGGTATAAAATGGAATATTACTCAGCCATCACTCATGTTGAATTTAAGAAACAGAAGTGATGAAGATAGGGAAAGGGAAGGAAAAAT
>NW_027397102.1:2155814-2220769 GCF_003265705.2 Callorhinus ursinus | reverse complement strand
GGAGTAAAAGCATGAGTCTTAACTATAGGGAACAAACTGAGAGTTGCTGAAGGGGATGTAGATGGGTGTTGGGGCAATTGAGTGATGGGCATTAAGGAGGGCACTTGATGTAATGAGCACTGGGTGTTATATGCAACTGATAAATCACTAAATTCTAACACTGAAAGTAATAATACAGTATATGTTAATGAACTTGAATTTAAATAAAATCTAAAAAAATTATCATTGACCATATTCCTTATAGTGTACCTTTTATTCTCATGACTTATTCTTTCCATAAATGCAAGCTTGTATCTTTTACTCTCCTTCTCTGCTTTTTTCTGATGTCTTTATCTGATTTTGGTATCAGGGTTATACTGGCCTTTGTTTTATTTTAAATTTTATTATGTTATGTTAGTCATCATTAGTTTTTGATGTGGTGATCCATGATCAATTGTTTTCATATAACACCCAGGGCTCCATGCAGTACATGGCCTCCTTAATACCCATCACTAGGCTAACCCATCCCCCCTCTTCCCTCCCCTCTAAAACCCTGTTTGTTTCTCAGAGTCCATAGTCTCTCATGTTTCATCACTCCCTCTGAATTTTCCCCCCTTCATTTTTCCCTTCTTTCTCCTAATGTCCTCCATGCTATTCCTTATGTTCCACAAAAAAGTGAAACCATATGATAATTGACATTCTCTGCTTGACTTATTTCACTTAGCATACTCTCCTCCAGTCCCATCCATGTTGATGTAAAAGTTGGGTATTCATCCTTTCTGATGGCTGAGTCATATTCCATTCTATATATGGACCACATCTTCTTGATCCATTCATCTGTTGAAGGGCATCTCGGATCTTTCCACAGTTTGGCTATTGCTGACATTGCTGCTATGAACACTGGGGTGCATATGGCCCTTCTTTTCACTACATCTGTGTCTTTGGGGTAAATACCTGGGAGTGCAATTGCTGGGTCATAGAGTAGCTTTATTTTTAATTTTTTGAGGCACCTCCACACTGTTTTCCAAAGTGGCTGTACCAACTTGTATTCCCACCAACAGTGTAAGAGGGTTCCCCTTGCTCCACAACGTCTCCAACATTTGTTCTTTCTTGCCCTGTCCATTTTTGCCATTCTAACTGGTGTAAGGTGGTATCTCAATGTGGTTTTGATTTTAATTTCCCTGATGGCTAATGATGATGAACATTTTTTCATGTGTCTGTTAGTCATTTGTATGTCTTCTTCAGAGAATGTCTTTTCATATCTTCTGCCCATTTTTTGACTTATTTGTTTTTTTTGGTGTTGAGTTTGAGAAGTTCTTTATAGATCTTGGATACCAGCCCTTTATCTGTAGTGTCATTTGCAAATATCTTCTCCCATTCTGTGGGTTGCCTCTTTGTTTTGTTGACTGTTTCCTTTGCTGTGCAGAAGCTTTTTAACTTGATGAAGTCCCAAAAGTTCATTTTTGCTTTTGTTTCACTAGCTTTTGGAGATGTATCTTGAAAGAAGTTGCTGCGGCCAATGTCAAAGAGGTTACGGCCTATGTTCTCCTCTACGATTTTGATGGATTCCTGTCTCACATTGAGGTCTTTCATCCATTTTGAGTTTATCTTTGTGTATGTTGTCAGAGAATGGTCGAGTTTCAGTCTTCTGCATGTGGCTGTCCAATTTTCCCAGCACCATTTATTGAAGAGACTGTCTTTTTTCCATCGCATGTTTTTTCCTGCTTTGTCAAAGATTATTTGACCAAAGAGTTGAGGGTCCATATCTGGGTTCTCTATTTTGTTCCATTGATCTATATGTCTGTTTTTTAGCCAGTGCCATGCTGTCTTGGTGATCACAGCTTTGTAATATAGCTTGAAATTGGACAACGTGATGCCCCCAGCTTTGTTTTTCTTTTTCAACATTTCCTTGGCTATTCGGGATCTTTTCTGATTCCATACAAGTTTTAGGATTGTTTATTCCAGCACTCTGAAAAATGGCATTGGAATTTTTATCGGGATGGCATTGAAGGTATAGATTGCTATGGGCAGCATAGACATTTTAAGAATGTTTATTCTTCTGATCCATGAGCATGGAATGTTTTTCCATCTTTTTGTGTCTTCTTCAATTTCTTTCATGAGTGTTCTGTAGTTCCTAGAGTATAGATCCTTTATCTCTTTGTTTAGGTTTATTCTGAGGTATCTTACGGTTTTTGGTGCTATTGTAAATGGAATCGTTTCTCTAATTTCTCTTTCTACAGTAGCATTGTTAGTGTATAAAAAAACAACTGATTTCTGTGCATTGATTTTGTATCCTGCCACATTACTGAATTGCTGTATGAGTTCTAGTAATTTGGGGGTGGACTTTTTTGGCTTTTCCACATAAAGTATCACGTCATCTGTAAAAAGAGAGAGTTTGACTTCTTTGCCAATTTGAATACCTTTTATTTCTTTTTGTTGTCTGATTGCTGTTGCTAGGACTTCTAGTACTATGTTGAACAATAGTGGCAAGAGTGGGCATCCTTGACGTGTTCCTGATCTTAAGGGAAAGGCTCTCAGCTTTTCCCCATTGAGGATGATATTTGCTGTGGGTTTTTCATAGATGAATTTTATGGACTTGAGGAATGTTCCCTCTATCCCTATACTCTGAAGAGTTTTAATCAGGAAACAATGTATTTTGTCAAAGGCTTTTTCTGCATCAATTGAGAGAACCATATCGTTCTTCTCTCTCCTATAGTCAAAGTGTTCTATCACATTGATTGATTTGCGAATGTTGAACCATCCTTGCATCCCGGGGATAAATCCCACTTGGTTGTGGTGGATGATCCTTTTACTGTATTGTTGGATCCTATTAGCTAGGATTTTGTTGAGGATTTTGGAATCCATATTCATCAGGGATATTGGTCTGAAATTCTCCTTTTTGATGGGGTCTTCGCCTGGTTTGGGGATTAAGGTAATGCTGGCCTCATAGAATGAGTCTGGAAGCTTTCCCTCTGTTTCCTTTTTTTGAAACAGCTTCAGGAGAATAGGTATTATTTCTTCCTTGAATGTTTGGTAGAATTCCCCAGGGAATCCCTCAGGCCCTGGACTCTTCTTTTTTGGGAGGTTTTTGATCACTGCTTCAATCTTGTTACTGGTTATTGGCCTATTCAGGTTGTCAGTTTCTTCCTGATTCAGTCTTGGCAGCTTATAGGTTTCCAGGAAGGCCTCCATTTCATCCAGATTGCTCAGTTTATTAGCATACAGTTGTTGATAAAAATTTCTAATACTTCTTTCTATTTCCTTGGTGTTAGTCATGATCTCTCCCCTTTCATTCATAATTTTATTAATTTGGGTCCTTTCTCTCTTCTTTTGGATAAGTCTGGCCAGTGGTTTATCGATCTTATTAATTCTTTCAAAGAACCAACTTCTAGTTTCGTTGATCTGATCTACTGTGTTTCTGGTTTCTAATTCATTGATCTCTGCTCTAATCGTAATTATTTTTCTTCTAACGCATGGCTTACACATTGTTTGTTGCTTTTTCTCTAGTTCTTTAAGGTGTAGAGTTAGTTGGTGAATTCGGGATTTTTCTATTTTTTTGAGTGAGGCTTGGATGGCTATGTATTTCCCCCTTAGGACCGCCTTTGCAGTATCCCATGGGTTTTGGACCGATGTGTTTTCATTCTCATTGATTTCCATGAATTGTTTAAGTTCTTCTTTGATTTCCTGGTTGACCCAAACATTCTTGAGCAGAGTCTTCTTTAGCTTACAAGTGTTTGAATTTCTGCCAAATTTTTTCTTCTGATTGAGTTCCAGTTTTAAAGCATTGTGGTCTGAGAAGATGCAGGGAATAATCTCCATCTTTTGGTATAATTTGAGGCCTGATTTGTGACCCAGTATGTGGTCTATTCTGGAGAAAGTTCCATGTGCACTTGAGAAGAATGAGTATTCTGTTGTTTTAGGGTGGGATGTTCTGTATTTATCTATGAAGTCCATCTGGTCCAGTGTATCATTCAAAGCTCTTGTTTCCTTGTTGATTTTCTGCTTAGATGATCTGTCTATTGCTGAGAGTGGAGTATTGAAGTCTCCTACAATTAACGTATTATCAATATGACTCTTTATTTTGGTTAACAGTTGGCTTATATAGATGGCTGCTCCCATGTTGGGGGCATAGATATTTACAATTGTTAGATCTCCTTGTTGGATAGACCCTTTAAGAATGATATAGTGTCCTTCTGTGTCTCTAACTACAGTCTTTAGTTTAAAATCTAATTTGTCCGATATAAGAATTGCTACCCCAGCTTTTTTTTGAGATCCACTGGCATGGAAGATGGAAATCCATCCCTTCACTTTCAGTCTGGATGCATCTTTAGGTTCCAAATGAGTCTCTTGTAGACAGCATATGGATGGGTCCTGTCTTTGTATCCAATCTGCAACCCTGTGCTGTTTTATGGGGGCACTTAGCCCGTTCACGTTGAGAGTGATTATTGAAAGATATGAATTAATTGTCATCATGTTGCCTGTGAAGACGTTGTTTTTAAAAATAGTCCCTGTAAATTTCTGTTGTATATCACTCTTGGGGTTTTTCTCCTTTTATAGAACCCCCCTTAATATTTCTTTCAGGGCCAGCTTAGTGGTCACATATTCTTTCAGTTTCTGCCGGTCTTGGAAGCTCTGCATCTCTCCATCCATTCTAAATGACAGCCTTGCTGGATAAAGTATTCTTGGCTGCATGTTCTTCTTGCTTAGTACCCTGAATATATCTTGCCAGGCCTTTCTGGCTTGCCAGGTCTCTGTGGATAGGTCTGACATTATTGTGATGTTCCTCCCTCTGTACGTAAGGAATCTCTTCCCCTTAACTGCCCTTAAGATGGTTTCCTAGGTTCTAAGATTTGCGAGTTTTGCTATTACATGCCGGGGTGTTGGCCTGTTTTCCTTGATCTTGGGAGAGGTCCTCTCTGCCTCTAGGATATGAATGTTTGTTTTATTCCCCAGATTAGGGAAGTTCTCAGCTACAATTTGCTCAAATATATCTTCTAGTCCTCTCTCTCTCTCCACTTCCTCTGGGATTCCAATAATTCTGACACTGGAACACTTCATGGTGTCACTTATTTCTCTGATTCTATTTTCATGAATTCTGAGTTGCTTTTCCCTGGCCTCCTCTTTTCCCTTTTTATCTATTAAATTTTCTTCCAGGTCACTGATTCGTTCTTTTGCCTCGCTTACCCTAGCTCTTAGATTATCTAGATTGGATTGGATCTCATTGATAGCATTTTTAAATTCTGCCAATTCAGCTTTCATTTCTGCCCTTAGAGACTCTATGTTGCTATTAATTGATTTCTCCATTCTAGCTATTGTCTTCACAATTGCTAGCCTGAATTCCCACTCTGACATCTTGGTTATATCTGCATCCTTTTGTAAATCTGTGGCATGTCATAATCTCTGAGTTTTTCCTATTTGGGGGGCTCCTCCTCTTAGTCATTCTGTTGATGGGTGGTTGAGGGAATGTATACAGTCCAAATTATTGACCAGAACCCAAGCAAGATGCATCTGTTTTCTAGGGACCTTAGGGTTGCTGGCCTCTTTTTTTCCCAGCCTGTCTTCTGCGGGAGTTACCTGCCGCGCTGTTACTCAGGCAACCCTGTTTGGGCAGAGTTGCCCTGCCCCCTTGTGGCAGGGGATGGGCTCAGTGGGAACCAGTTTTGGGGGGCTTTTGTTCTCTGGCAGCTTTCTCTGGTGGCTTTCTGCATCTCTTCCGAGAGTCAGAGCAGAAGAGACTATTTCCAGCCCTCTGCCTCAGAGCAGAGAGATCGCTATACTCAGTGAGCTCTCCAGCCATGGTCTATCCGTTTCTTTCTGTGCTGCTATAAACTCCAGAGTCCTGGGTTGTGTGGCCCTCCTCAGGGCTCCCAGTCCTGCCTCCAGGTCGGGGCACGTCTCTGCCCTTTGTGCTTCTAAAACCACCAGTCTCCCCCACTTTACATGGGTCACCCCACTGCTCCGGGTTTCCGTCCCAGGGGCTGCCCTAAAGTCCTTTCCCCGCCACCAGCAGTCTGCGAGTCTGTGCCCTGTCCCCAGCACACGAGGCTGTCGCTCACCAGCGGTGTAGGATCCCCATGGCCAGGCTACCTACCTCCTGCTGCCATTTATCCTCTGATATCTGCCTGCGGAATCATGGCTCCCCGCTTCATACCTTGAAACCAACCACCTGCGATATTCTGTTTGTAGAGATCCAGATCTCTTTTCTTACATCTCAGGCTGATTTTGTGGGTGCTCAGACTGGTCTGGTAGATATCCAGCTCAATTCCAGGGACCAGTTGGAATGGGGCTCCCTACTCCCCTGCCATCTTTTCTTTCCTCTCTAGATATCTTCTTTAAATGGTGAAATTCTCCCATGAAGCCATCTGGTCCTGAACTTTTGTTGAGAGTTTTTTGATTACTAATGCAATCTCCTTGTTGGTATTCTATCTGTTCAAATTTTCTATTTTTTCCTTCTTCAGATTTGATAGGTTTCTAGGAATTTATCCATTTCTAGATTGTCTAATTTTTTGGCATATAATATTTTAATATTCTCTTAAATTTGTTTTTATTTCTGTAATGTTGATTGTTATTTCTCCTCTTCATTTGTGATTTTGAGTCCTTTCTCTTTTTTTTTTTTTTTTGATGAGTCTGACTAGAGGTTTATCAATTTCAAAGAACCAGTCCCTGGTTTCATTAATATGTTCTATTGTTCTTTTAATTTCCATGTCATCTATTTCTTCTTGAATCTTTATTATTTCCTTCCTTCTGCTGCTTTGGGGTTTTGTTGGTTTTTCTTTTTCTAGTTCCTTTAGGTGTAAAATTAGGTTATTTGAGATTTTTATTGCTTCTTGAGATAGGTCTGTGTTGCTATATAAACTCTCTTATAGCTGCTTTTGCTGCATCCCAAAAGTTTTGGAAAGTTATGTTTTCATTTGCATTTGTTTCCATGTACTTTTTTATTCTTTTATTTTCTGTTTGATGAATTCATTGCTTAGTTTCATGTTATTTAGCCTCCATGTACTTGTGGTCTTTCCAGATGTTTTCTTGTGGTTGACTTCTAGTTTCATAATGTTGTGGTCAAAGAAGATGCATGGTATGACTTCCCTCTTCTTAAATTTGTTAAGGCTTGTTTTGTGGGCTAATATGTGATGTATTCTGGAGAGTGTTTCATTGAAAAGAATGTGTATTCTGCCATTTTAGGATGAAATGTTCTGAATATATCTGTTAAGTCCATTTAGTGCAGTATGTCATTCAAAGCCACTATTTCCTTGCTGATTTTCTGTTTGGATGTTCTGTCCATTGATGTAAGTGGGGGTGTTAAAGCCCCCTACTATTATTGTATTACTATCAGTTAGTTCCTTTATGTTTGTTATTAACTGTTGTATGTATCTACATAGGAGTACTCCCATGTTGAGTGCATAAATATTTACCATTGTTATATATTTTTATTGGATTTCCTCCTTTATTATTATGTAATGTCCTTATTTGTCTCTTATTACGCTCTTTGTTTTAAAGTCTAGTTGGTCTGATATGAATATTGCTACCATGGCTTTCTTTTGTTATCCATTTGCATAATAAATGTGTCTCCATGCCTTCACTTTCAATCTGCAGAAATCTTTAGGTCTGAAATGAGTCTCTACCCAGCAGCATATAGATAGGTCTTGGTTTTTATCCATTCTGTCACCCTGTGTCTTTTGATTGTAGCGTTTAGTCCATTTACATTCAAAGTAAGTATTGATAAACACTTGGGGTGCCTGATGTGGAGTCTGCTCCTCTCTTTTCTCATTGCTTGTGGTTTCCTTCCCTCCAGTGGACAGTTTCATGGGTCAGTTTGGTTCCCAATCTCATATCTGTCCTTCCTACCATCTTTGGTATGGTCTCTTCTCTACAATTAGCTGGGAAGAGTATAATCTGCCTGTCTTGGGATCGTTTTCTGGGTTATTTATACTTATGTGGCTATTATCTAGGTATATCCATGGGATGAAGTGAGCTCAGAATCTTCCTAAGCTTCCATATTCCCAGAAATCTGTCTCAAATATTCTTAGTCCTTTCATCTACCCTTGGACACTTGGGTTGCTTCCATATCATGGCTATTGTAAATACTGCTGCAATAAACATAGGGGTACATATATCTTTTTGAATTTGTGCTTTTGTTTCCTTTGGGTGAATGCCCAGTAGTGGAATTATTGGATCATATGGTATCTATATTTAATTTTTTTAAAGAATCCCCATACCCTTTTCCATAGAGGTTGTATCAGTTCACATTGTCTCCAACTGTGCACAAGGTTTCCCTTTTCTACACATTCTTGTCAACATTTTTTTTATTTCTTGTCTTCAATACTAGCCATTCTGCTGGTGTCAGATGATATCTCATTGTGTTTTTGACTACCATTTCACTGATGATAGAGATGTTGAGCATCTTTTCATGTCTGTTAGCCATCTGTATATCTTCTTTGGAAAAATGTCTATTCATATCCTCTGCCTATTTGTTAATCAGATTATTTTTTTGGTGTTGAGTTATGTAACTTCTTTATGTATTTTGAATACTCCCTCTTATCACGTATAACATTTGCAAATATGTTCTCCAGTTTTGGTTTTTTTTTTTTTTTTGCATCTATGTTTATCAGAGATATTGGCCTGTAGATTTATTTCTTTTTTTGTAGTGTTTTTGGTATCTGGGTGATTCTGGCCTTATAGAATAAATTTGGAATTTTTTCTTCCTCTTATAATTTTTTGAAATAGTTTGAGAAGAAGGGGTATTAACTCTTTTATAAATGTTTAGTAAGAATTCACCTGTAAAACCATCTGTTCCTGGACTTTTGTTTGTTGGGAGTTTTTTGATTCATTACAAATTCAATTTCATTACTAGCCATTGATCTGTTCAAATTTTTTTTATTTCTTCCTGATCAGATATAGAAGATTATGTATTTCTAAAAATTTATTCATTTCCTGTATGTTGTCCAAATTGTTAACATGTAATTTTCCATAGTATTATAATTTGTATTTCTGTGGTGTTGTTATTCGTCCTCCTTCATTTCTGATTTTATTTAAGGTCTTCTTTTTTTCTTCATGAGTCTTGATAAAGGTTTACCATTTTTTTTAATGTTTTCAAAGAACCAGCTCTTGGTTGTATTGATCTTTTCTATTTTTTAGTCTCTACTTCATTTATTTTTTCTTTAATATTTATTATTTCCTTCTACTAGCTTTGGCTTTTGTTCTTCTTTTTCTAGTTCCTTTAGGTGTAATCTTATTTTATTTTTAGAGGGGGAGGGAGTGAGAGATAGAGAGGAGGGAGGGACAGAGGGAGAAGAAAAGAGAGAACCTTAAGCAGACTCCATGCCCAGCACAGAACCTGACGCTGGGCTCAATCTCACAACCCTAAGTTCATGACCTGAGCTGAAAGCAAAAGTCAGATGCTTAACCAGCTGAACTACCCAGGCACCCATAGGTGTAATTTTAGATTATTTGTTTGAGATTGTTCCTGTTTTTTTAAGGTAGGCCTCTATTGCTATAAATCTCCCTTTTAGAACTGTTTTTGTTGCATCCCAAAGATTTTGAACCATTGTGTTTTCATTGTCATTTGTCCCATGAACTGTTTTTATTTCTTCTTTGATTTCTTTGTTGATACATTAGTTCAACAGCATGTTATTTAGCTCTCAAGTGTTTTTGTTCTTTTCCATATTTTTCTTGTAATTGATTTCTTGTTTCATAGCATTTTTGTTTGGAAAAGATGCTTGATGTGATTTCAATCTTCATAACTTCATTAAGACTTGTTTTGTGACCTAACATGAGATATATCCTGGAGAATGTTCTCTGTACACTTGAAAATATTGTGGTCTTATGTTGGGTGCATAGATATTTACAATTGTTATAGCCTCTTGTTGGATTGATCCCTTTATCATAATGTAATGACCTTCTTTCTCTCGTTAAAATTTGTCTTATATAAGTATTGCTACCTTAGCTTTTTTTTCCACATCCATTTGCATATAATATCTTTTTCCATTCCTTCACTTTCAGTCTCTGTGTGTCTTTAGTTCTGAGTGGAGTCTCTCATAGGCAGCGTATAGATGGGTCATGTTTTTTTTTTTTTTAATCCATTCAGTCACACTATGTCTTTTGATTGGAGCTGGAATATTACTTCGCTAAATTTGTCTGATGCATACCTTATTCTAAGTGGCCTGTCTGATTGTGATTATGTCCTTTGCCAGATTTCAGGGAAGCATTGTATGATATTTACACATTGTTGCATGCCAAAACGTGCATTCAGAACCAGGCAGCTACCTTGCTTACAAATACTGCCCATTTAGACTGCCCTCACCTGCTCCCCTTTACCCTCAACTTCTGTGTGCTTATATTGGAATTCCTGACCATGACTTCTGGCCACTTCAAGCCCTTGCCACAATTTCCTTTGACACTATTATGATTTATTCCATCATGATTCTTCCTGACATTATGATCTCTTCCATGATTTTTCCCATCAATATTATAACTTCTTACAACATATTTCACTTCTCTTTTCCTTCTACAACACCAGCAAGCCCCTTCACAAACTGTCAATATTTTTATCTAATGGACTGGAGAAGCTACCCACACATTGAGAATCAGGATTAGTCATTTGGTTTCTAATCACCTGTACCCCACCTTAAATGTTTAATTGCTGATACAGTCAATGTGAACTAATACAAATTAGTAACAATGTCTTTGTCCCCAGTTTTCCTTCATTTAGATGCCCCACGCATTTTCTGCCCCAATAGCTCCTCAAGGACTCATTTTGAAAGCACAAACAGCTCTTGGCCTGCAGACCATTTTAACCACATCACCAGGTCTGGTATAGCAGAAATATCTAATAAATGTGTACAAATTCCTGGGTTTCCTGCTGGAGGTTCTGATGAATGCTTTACATGGGAACCTCCACCTATACATTTTATTGCAGGCCTACACTTCAGGGCTTTCACATCATACATTATTTTCTCCCCTAGCCCTCTGATTGGCTTCCCCGAGGCCATGCATTACAATGCACAATCATTTCCCTTGACCTCAAATGTCCTGCATTTGCCACTGTGGCTGGCTACCATTGAACCAAAAGAGCCATTTTCATTCCCTTAGTCTTGGGCACTTCAGTTTTACTATAATTTACTGGATTGAGCACTGGTACAAAGACCCTAGCCACCCAAACTTGGGTAACTGTGGCTAGTTAACAATGATCAGCTATCTTAACCTAACATGTACAAATAACTACATAAAATGCTGTCCCCTGTGCAAAAGTCTCAGGAGTCTCCTCCTCAGGACAAGTTCAAACCTACTTACACCAGAGAGCCCAGTATGTTAAAATATTCCACAATGTTACACAAATCTTTGAGTAGATTTACACAGCCCTTCAAGATCACTGACCTATTGTCATGATTGGACCCTACAAGCTTGGGACAATGGCTACAGACTGGATTTGAGATTATTGTCTCTTTAATTATTATAGGATTTGTTATTATAACCTAATTAGATGTGTACTTTCTTGGTTAAAATGTGCCATACCTCTGAACTTTAACATGTCTATTATCCAAACTGATAATGTTCTCACCATTAACTCTGAGGCCTCAGCATCACAGGGAGGATTGAAGTGTAAGAACTTGCCAATGAGCTTTTTTGTTTATAATGTGACTGATATTAAGCTTTTGATTTCTGGAGCAGCCCCTTCAAAGACATTCATGTTGAATAAACACATTGCCAGCTATGCAACTAGATAAAAAGCCAGGCTTCCCCATTCATGAAATTCCCCTTTTTAGAAAGCTCTGGTTGACCTAGATAACTGACCTTTTGACTGACCACTTGCTTTTCCCTTTCCGCACTTTAATTTCCACTGTGTTTTAAATTCATCCATTAGAACAAGACGGGATGTCCACTCCCACTGCTGTTATTTAACATAGTACTGAAAGTCCTAGCCTAAGCAATCAGACAACAAAAAGAAATAAAAGGCATCCAAATCAGCAAAGAAGTCAAGCTTTCACTATTTGCAGATGACATGATACTCTATATAGAAAACCCAAGAGACCACCAAAACATTGCGAGATCTGATAGACAAATTCAGTAAAGTTGCAGGATACAAAATCAATGTACAGAAATCTGTTGCATTTCTATATGCCAATAATAATGCAGCATAAGGAGAAATCAAAGAATCAATCTCATTTACAGTTGCACCAAAAACCATAAATTATCTAGGAATAAACTTAATCAAACAGGTAAAAAGACCTGTACTCTGAAAACTATAAAATACTGATGAAAGACACTGAAGATGATACAAAGAAACGGAAAAACATTCCAAGTTCATGGATTGGAAGAACAAATAGTTAAAATATCTGTACTACCCAAAGCAATCTACACATTTAAAGCAATCCTTATCAAAATACCACCAGCATTTTTTCTTAGAGCTACAACAAATAGTCCTAAAATACGTATGGAACCACAAAAGACTCCAGATAGCCAAAACAATCTTGCAAAAGAAAAGCAAAGCTGCAAGCATCACAGTTCTGGACTTCAACGTATACTACAAAACTGTAGTGATCGAGACAGTATGGTAGTGGCACAAAAACAGATATATAGATCAATGGAACAGAATAGAAAACCCAGAAATGGACCCACAACTATATGATCAATTAATCTGCAACAAAGCAGGAAGTATTAGCCAATGGAAAAACGACAGTCTCTTCAACAAAGGGTGTTGGGAAAACTGGACAGCAACATGCAAAAGAATGAAACTGGACCAATTTCTTACACCATACACAAAAAATAAATTCAAAATGGATGAAAGACCTAAATGGGAGACAGGAAACTACCAAAATCCTAGAGGAGAACACAGACAGCAACCTCTTCGACCTCAGCTGTAGCGACTTCTTACTAGGTATATCTCCTGAGGCAAGCGAAACAAAAACAAAAATGAATTATTAAGACTTCATCAAGAAAAAAACTTCTGCCCAGCAAAGGAAACAATCAACAAAACTAAAAGGCAATTTAAAGAATGGGAGAAGATATTTGCAAATGACATATCTGATAAAGGGTTAGTGTCCAAAATCTATAAAGAACTTATCAAACTGAACATGCAAAAAACAAATAATCCAGTTTAAAAATGGGTAGGAAACATGAATAGACATGTTTCCAAAGAAGACATGCACGTGGCTAACAGACACAGGAAAAGATGCTCAACATCACTCATCATCAAATAGCAATCAAAACCACAATGAGATACCACCTCACACCTGTCAGAATGGCTAACATTAACAACACAGGAAACAAGGTGTTGGTGTTGGTGAGGATGTGGAGAAAGGGGAACCCTCTTACACTGTTGGTAGGAATGCAAACTGTTGCAGCCACCATGGAAGACAGTATGGAGGGTCCTCAAAAAGTTAAAAATGGAACTCGCTATGATCCAGCAACGGCACTAGTAGGTATTTACCCAAAAGGTACAAAAATACTGATTCAAAGGGATACATGCATCCTAACACTTATGTCAGCATTATCAACAATAGCCAAATTATGAAAAGAGCCCAAATGTCCATCAACTGATGAATGGATAAAGAAGATGTGTTATTAACACATTAACACAATGGAATGTTAATACCCAGCCATCAAAAAGAATGTAATCTTGCCATTTGCAAGGACGTGGATAGAAATAGAGTATTATGCTAAGTGAAATATGTCAGTCAGAGAAAGACAAATACCATATGATTTCACTCATACGTGGAATTTAAGAAATAAAACAGATGAACATAGTGGAGGGAAAGAGAGGCAAACCAGGAAACAGACTCTTAAGTGTAGAGAGCAAACAGGATTGCTGGAAGGGAGGTGGGTTGGAAGACAGGTTGATACCCATCAGAGTATCAAGGAGAGCACTTGTGATGAACACTGGGTGTTGTATGTAGGTGACGAGTTGCTGAATTCTACACCTGAAACTAATATTATAATATACGTTTACTAATTGGAATTTAAATAAAAACTTGAAAAAATAAATAATAAAGAAAACTATACGGATACAAATATAATAATCACCTGAGATTCCTTCCTCCTGTGATGACTACCATAGCCATATTAGTGGCTTTTCCTTAAAATATCTTATGTATATATTAGTGATAAATGATTTTTCTATCCTTGATGGGCTTTTCTCTTTATTTGTAACCTCCCTCGCTATAATTATATCCCTACTGTACTCCCTTCCTAGATGGATCTTTCCAAACCTTTCTCTATGCTCACATAAGCCTCTACATACTAATACATACATAAATTGTGGAAATGATTCATTACTGCTTTGTTAACAGAATTTTACACTAGCTTATATACTTCTCTGCATATTCATTCCTAGGTATGTGAAAACTCATACTGCACAGTGGTTCCATTTATATAAATATTTATATACTCCTTACTTGTTGTGCTTTTCTGGTTGATATACTCCTTACTTGTTATATATGCGGTTGATAAAGTAGATAGTACAAGAAAGTTGTACTACAGGGACAGAATCTTAAAGACACTATCTTTTAACCAGTGCTCAGTTTTCTGGAATTGTTTCTCTAATCTTTTTAGAACAAATTCCTCTATTTTCAGATAAATACCACATTGAAAATCCACGTCAAACAATGGTAAAGAGTTAATCAGATTGTCAACTTTAGATACCTGTAATCAGACAGCTATAGAAGGCATAGCTTTAAGTGACCAAGTATTTGCTACATTGAAATATTCTAGTCAAAATGAAGAGTATGTGCTGCTGACTGGTTGCTCCTAACTGCACTGGAGAAAGTGAGGAAAGAGAAGGTTTAGAGCTTCAGTTCTAATCTAATTCTAATCTATTCTGCAAAAGGGACCTGAAAGCTTTTATGTTTTCCCTGAAGGAAACCTTTATCTTTTGTAGATGCAAGGTTGTGATTTCTGAAAATGAAACTCAGAGTGTCATCGTGTGAGTGCCTGAGGTACAATAGAAATTGGTTCATAGGTTCTCTTCTGTTAAAATTAGGGATTTAATTGGAAAGGAATGGAATCTTGAGATTTAGAGCAGGGACCTTTGCATAGATCTCAATGAAGGTGGTGACATTAATGTCCTCAGTCCCTCAATTCTACTGAGCCCTTTTTACTGGCAGAAGTGTTACCCAGTCATGGGTTGTGAAACTCCTCAGTCCTTGTCCTCTCAAAGGAAAGAATTCAGTGGAGAAACTCTATTGGGAGTTAAAGTAGCAAAGGTTTTTATTTAACAAAAAGCAACAGTACACTCCAGAGATGGAGGAGTGGGTTGACGCAAGGATGGGTGGCAGTGCTGAGTTTGTCATTGTGTTTTTTAAGGGAGTTTATTTGGCCTCCTCCCTCCCATCTTGTTATTATTGCTCCATCCTCCGATCCTCCTTGGTTTCCTCCTCTCCAACCTTTGTGAGAGTTTGTGTTAGTCATTTTCCCATGACCACCTAAGTGCAACCCATGGGGGTAGTGGGGTGGGGGGCAAACCACAATGCAAAATACTATAATAACCTTGGGGTTACTATGCACAAGCCACATGCACATATTCCAAAGTTGGAAAAGTCTCTGTAGCCCTTATCTTCTGTTTATCAGTCTGTGTTAAACTGCAAAAGTAGTTGGTCTAAGGGAGATGAGACAGTCTCTGGGTGGAAACTGGGTGGTCCTTAGCAATTGTCCATCTGTTACCCTCCTTTCTCCCTTCCTGTTCATGTCTGTATAACTACATACTGTAACAAAAGCAACACATCTATCCCTGCCAGTGTTATTCCCCCTTTACCTGAAAAACCTGTAATGACCTCTGCTTAGGTAGGTACCTTGGGAGGGACTGCTTATTCTCCTCAGGACCTACTCCCACCACTTCTTGTTTGCTTTTAGACCTATATAACTAGACTTAAGCCTCATAGACCCCAATGAATGAAGTACAAAGTGTGACCTGTGAAGATGTGTGATATACACTAAAGGAACTGCATTATATTTTCAATTTATCCAGAAAACTTTCTGAGGAATATGTGTAAGAATGAGTCTGAAGGGTGTGGAATCATGATGGTAGTGATAATAATATAAAGTTGTATCAAATAAAGTTGAAATACCAGAACTGCCTTGTTATACAAGAGGAGAGAATCCAAAGCATTAGGGAGGTTTGGATGTTAGAGTGGATTTATCATACAAGACCTGCTTGCTCACCTCAGGAGTGTCCAAAGGACACATTTTTCACCATGACTGTATGGAATAAATTTGTGACGGGAGCCTCAGCATCCTTGAAAAGCTCTGTGGTCACTATTCCCTGTAGGTCAGATGTTACACTGGAAATTGTCACCATCAAACAGGGATCCCTAAACTCAATAGGGATAATGAGATTCCTGGATGGCTGGGGCCAAACTGTGGCACTTAATCACCAAAAACAAGGTGAGCATAGTTAATGTAATGGACAGCACTGTCAAATCAGTAATCAAAATAGCCTGACTTACAGAGACCTACAGCATCAGATAATTGATTATGGAGTCCCAAAACCTGAAATAGATGGGCAGCTTATGAAATTGTTATTTGATTTGTCTGAGCAGGAGTGACCTAGGTTTAGTGAACAAAGTCATCAAGTGAGATATAATCCCTTGATAAATGTGCAGACTGGAACCATTTTACAGACCCCAATCCCCTTTGAAAGAAGGGTGGGGGCATGTTCCATTGAGGAAAAACCCTATTACACTGTAAATAACTTATACTGTTAATCTTTCTGCCTACCTTCCTCAAAGAGATCTGTGATCATTAATCAGGGCCTGAGCAGTGAAAAAAGAAAAATAATTAGACTTTTAGGGGATTACTGAACACTGGCTCTGAACTGACACTAATTCTTGGAGATTTTACTGTGAGTCTACAGCACATAGAGTAGTGGCTTCTGGAGGTCAAGTCATCACTAGATATTTAGCATGGATCAATCTCTCTGTGGCTCACCCTATGGTTATTTCTCCCAGATCCAGAATTCATAATTGGAATAGACATACTCAGCTACTGGCATCATCCCTACAATGGTTTCTTGACCTATGTAGCAAGGGAGATTATAGTAGGAAAGGCTAAGTAGAAGCCCCTATTACTGTGTCTACCTACAAACATAGGCAACTAAAAAGAATACAACATCCCTAGATGGATTGTCAACCTTAGTGTACCATCAAAGACTCGAAAGATGACAAATTAGTGATTCTTATCACATTCCCATTCAGCTTGCCTATTTGGCCAGTACAGAAGACAGATGAGTCTTGGATAATAACAGTAGATCTTGTAAGTTCAATCAGGTGGTGACTCCAAGTGCAGCTCCTATTCTAAATGTATTGTTATTATTTGAACAAATTAATACATCCCCTAAATGTGGTATGCAGTTAATAATCTGGAAAATGCTTTTTTTCTCTATACTTTTGACCCTTGAACAATGCAATGGTTGGGGCACTGAACCCCTGTGCAGTTAAAATTCTTCATATAACCTTTGACTGCCCCAAAACATAACTACTAATAGTGTGTTTACCAGAAGACATACAGATAACATAAAGAGCTGATTAACACATAGTTTGTATATGTATTACATACTGCATTCTTACAGTAAAATAAGCTAAAGAAAAGAAAATGTTACAAAGATTATAATAAGAAACATTTACAGTACAGTGTTGTATTTGTTTTTAACCTGTGTTGTTCAAAGATGAACTGTAGTTGTTAGTAAGGATCACCAGAAGAAGTTTGCTTTAAGCTGGTAAATCCCGCAATATACTTTCACTGTTCTAACTCAGGAATATATCAACTCTCCATACCTATGTCATAATTTAGTCACAGAGAACTTGATTGTCTTTCTCTTCCAATGGACATCATGCTGGTCCATGAAATTAATAGTTTTGTGCTGATTGGACCTTGTAACAGGCAGTAGCACCTACATTAGATACTTTGGTAAAGACACATGTACCAGAGGGGGACAGGAAGTCTCACAAAAATTCAGCAACCTTCCACCTCAGTGAAATGGACAGCAGTGACTAGAAATCCTCCCAATGCACAAAACTGAGAAGTGCATCTGCTGTTCACTTTACCTAAAAGGAAAAATGGCCAGAGATAGGAGTCTATAGCAGTTGGTAAATTGTGGCCAATGGTGTGACAGGATGGTCTGGAACTTGGAAGAAACACAATTGGAAAATCAGAGATGAGGAGTTCTGGGGATAAGAGATGTGGCTAGAACTCTCCAAATCAGCACAGAATATGAAGATCTTAGTGTACTGTGTGAATGCTTATCAAATGGTAACTTTAGCAGAGAAGGATTTTGCTACTCAGGTCAATAAGGTGGGTAAGATGCCCCATTCTATAGATATCAGTTGGGCTCCTTTACCAGTCATGCCTCCCATTTCCAATGGGCTCATGAGCAAAATGGCCATGGTGGCAGGGATGGAGGTTATTGATAGATTTTATAATGTATCAACTTTGCTAGGCTGAACTACATTTTGCAGAATTCCATGTGTTGTGTGTTCCCAGTTGGGTGGGCCACAAGGAAGATTTTACCAAGATTTTGGAGATGGAATGAAGGCAGCAGGCATGTTGTAACATAAACACATTATTGCTTATCTGTTGACTTAATTCAGGATGAAGAAACAGCTGAGGTGTGCATATAACTCCAGGACAAGGGAGTCTGGTTTCTACAGGATACTATTGCCACCAAACTCAGAGGCATTAAAAATGGACATGGGTTTCAGTCCATCTTGTTGGCTTCCAGTTTGTGTTCATGGGATTTCAACCTTCTCATGATCTTCCCTTTCTGCTTGACCTGCAGGTTTCAAACACCTGCATCAGATACAGAGAAAACATTACAAGGAGTGCTAGCCCCAATAATTATGTAAGCCAAATCCGTATAATTATCTATCTATCATCTATCTATCTATCATCATCAATCATCTATCTATCTATTTCTATCTCTATCGATCTTCCCTATATTGCTACTAGTTCTACTTTTCACGTTGAAACCTGACTTATATAGTTGTTTGGAAGCCAGGTCCTTTCCTCTGTGCAGTGTCCTTGATTTGTTCTGGGTCTACCTGTACCTCTTTTCCACAGGGACTACATCCAGTGAGTATATTACTCACGTTTTAAAAAAATCATCTGTATTTTATGGTGTTTTGACATCTTGGGGCTTTGCTGGCCAAAGAGAGACTGTCCCTCCCAGGGCAAGCTAATTCCTCTGGATAGCATATGACTTCTCTGTGAGAATGCCTCTCATAGGCAAACCAACCAGTCTAGAGCCCATACCAGCCAACTACCTCCTTAATGGAACTCTCAGTTTGACTCACTATCTCCTTGTCTTAATACCACCTCAGAGACAGGTACCAGGCAATTAGGGAAAGACCCTACAGCCAGGAGTCTGCTGCCATTATTCAAATTAACCAACCTTAGTCTGCTTACATTACTTTGTTTTGTCTTTCTCACAGTAATTCCAATAAAGACTTGCACCCATGTGTTTCTCTCACTCCTGCCTTCTGACCAACCCTAGTGCGTCCTCATGTAGCCCTGTGTGGCACACCATGCCACCTTTGCTTGGGAATTGTAAGTAAAACACTCTTCATTCAAAATTAGTTATCTCCATGTCTGTCATCTCACCATACCTGACTCAAACTAACTCTAGTGCTTTACAAAACGGTGGGGCAAAATTGTGGTCAAAATGGAAGGGAATCCACCCAGACAGATTTTTATGACACTCAAAGTGGTGCTATCTATTAAGCATAATGCATTCACTAACTTTCTAGTTACATGTGAATATAGCGATTTACCTGGTAATTTCTCTAACCAGCCCATGACCAGTGGCCTCCTACCAGAAACGTCAATGTTTGGGAGAAATATTGACTTTATCATAAATCCTTAGAAATACATTTTGAGAGAAAAAATTTCACCTATGTGAGACTTCCTAATGATTGCAATTAAGTTGCAAAAATCATATTGAAAATACTGATCTTATGGAAAAGATGGCAGAGGAGTAGGGGACCCTATTTCAACCACTCCCCTGAATTTAGCTGGATATCTACCAAACTATTCTGAACAACCATGAAATCAGCCTGAGATGTAAAAATATATATCTGAATCTCTACAAACAGAATCTCTCCGATGGTCTCGAGGTATGAAGCAGGGAGCCGTGATTCTGTGTGCAAAATCAAAGATAAACAGGAGAGGGAGAGAGCCACCATAAGCTGGTGCTGGGAAGGTGAGATAACACCAGAGCACAAAAGCATCCTGTGATGGGACTGGGCAGAAAGATGCAGAAAGCCACCAGGGAAAGCTGCCAGAGAAGAAAAACTCCAAAAAACCTGTTTTCACTGAGCCCACCGCCCCACAGGGGGCAGGGCAACTCTGCCCAAACAGAGTTGCCTGAGAAATAGCGTGGTAGGTCCCTCCCCCAGAAGACAGGCTGGAAGAACAAGAGGAAGACAACCCTAAACAGGTGCATCTTGTTTGGCTTGTGGTTAATACTTTGGACTCTGTACATTCCCTCAACCACCCCTTCAACAGAATTACTAAGAGGAGGAACCCCCAAGAAAGAAAAGAAACAGAGACTGTGGCCTCTGCCACAGACCTCATTGATATGGATATAATCAAGATGTTAGAAGCAGACTTCAGAGTAGCAATTATGAAGTCGATATCTAGGTTTGATATTGGCAACAATATAGAATCTCTAAGGGCAAAAATGAGATCTAATCAGGCAGAACTTAAAAATGCTATGAATGAAATGCCATCTAAACTGGATACACTGACTGCCAAGGTAAATGAGGCAGAAGAAAAAATTAGTGAGCTAGAAGATAAGATGATAAAAAAGAAAGAAACCTGGGAAGAACAGATTAAAACCCAAGAGATCACACTGAGAGAGATTAATGAAACATTCCAAAGTCAAAATTATTGGGATCCCTGAGGGGATGGAGAGAGGGAGAGGTCTAGAAGATATATTTGAGCAAATCATAGCTGAGAAATTCCCTGATCTGGAGAAGGAAACAAGCATTCGTGTCCAAGAGGAAGAGAGGACTCCTCCCAAGATCAATGAGAACAGACGGACACCCCAACATATAACAGTACAATTCCCTAGTCTTAGATCCAAGGAAACAATCTTGAAAGTGGCGAGGGGGAAGAGATTTCTTATGTACAGAAGGAGGAACATCAGAATAACATCGGACCTATCCACAGAGACCTGGCAAGCCAGAAAGGGCTGGCAAGACACATTCAGGGTACTAAATGAGAAGAACATGCAGCCAAGGATATTTTATCCAGCAAGGCTCTCATCTAGAATGAATGGAGAGACAAGGAGCTTCCAAGACTGGCAGAAACTGAAAGTATAGGTGACCACCAAGCCGGCCCTTCAAGAAATATTAAGAGGGGTTCTATAAAAAGAGAGAGACCCCAAGAGTGATATAGAACAGAAATTTACAGAGACAATCTATAGGAACAAGGACTTCATAGGCAACATGATGGCAATAAAAATCACATCTTTCAATAATCACTCTCGATGTGAACGGCGTAAATGCTCCCATGAAACAGCACAGGATTGCAGATTGAATTAAAAAAAACATGACCTATCCATATGCTGTCTACAAGAGACTCATTTTGAACCTAAAGATACATACAGACTGAAAGTGAGGGGATGGAGAACAATTTTTCATGCCAAAGGACCTCAAAAGAAAGCTGGGGTAGCAATTCTCATATCAAACAAATTAGATTTTAAGCTAAAAATTGTAGTAAAAGATACAGAAGGACACTATATCATTCTTAAATGGTCTATCCAACAAGAAGATCTAACAATTGTAAATATCTATGCCCCCAACATGGGAGCAGCCAACTACATAAGCCAACTGTTAACCAAAATAAAGAAACATATTTATAATAATACTTTAATAGTCAGAGACCTCAACACTCCACTCTCAGAAATAGACACATCATCTAAGCAGAAGATCAACAAGGAAACAAGAACTTTGAATGACACACTGGACCAGATGGACTTCATACACATATACAGAACATTCCACCCTAAAACAACAGAATACTCATTCTTTTCAAGTGCACATGGAACTTTCTCCAGAATAGACCACACACTGGGTCACAAATCAAGTCTCAACCGATACCAAAAAATTGAGATTATTCCCTGCATATTCTCAGACCACAATGCTTACACTGTTGGTAGGAATGCAAGTAGGTACAGCCACTTTGGAAAAGAGTATGGAGGTTCCTCAAGAAGTTAAAAATAAAGCTATCTTATGACCCAGCAATTGCACTACTGGATATTTACCCCAAAGATACAGAGGTAGTGAAAAGAAGGGGCACATTCACCCCAATGTTCATAGCAGCAATGTCCACAATAGCCAAACTGTGGAAAGAACCGAGATGCCCTTCAACAGATAAATGGATAAAGAATATGTGGTCCATATATACAATGGAATATTACTCAGCCATCAGAAAGGATGAATACCCACCATTTGCATCAACATGGATGGAACTGGAGGGGATTATGTTAATTGAAATAAGTCAAGCAGAGAAAGACAATTATCATATGGTTTCACTTATATGTGGAACATAAGAAATAGCATGGAGGACATTAGGAAAAGGAAAGGAAAAATGAGGAGGGGGAAATCAGAATGGATGATGAACCATGAGAGACTATGGACTCTAGGAAACAATCTGAGGATTTCAGAAGGGAGAGGGGTGGGGGATGGGTTAGCCCAGTGATGAGTATTAAGGAGGGCACATATTGCAAGGAGCACTGGGTGTTATACACAAACAATGAATCATGGAACACTACAGCAAAAACTAATGAAGTACTGTATCATGACTAACATAACATAATAAAAAATAATAAAAAAATTTTAAATTTTAAAAATTAAAAAAAAAGAAAATACTGATCTTCAGACAAGCATTCAGCCTTTACATCTTTTGGTCTTCATGGCTACCATGGCAGAACATACATCCAATTGTTGTATTGATGATGTCATTCATGACAAAATAAGGACACTGGAAGAGTCATACCTGCAGGTTCAGTTCTATACAACACAGTGTGGAGGAAAGATGTTTTTTAGTAAACTGTGCTTATTTTCTTTCCTCCCACCATTGGAAGTTAAAACTAAGTTTTATAATTCAGAGATAAGTGACTTATTTCTTGAAGTCCAAATTCAGAATGTTTCATCTTCAACTGTCTTTATACAAAAGGTTTCATTAAAACCACCTGAAATGTACACTGGGGCAGAATTGAATACAGTCAGTCAGGCTGGTGAAGATGAGTGTACCTTTGGAACAAGAACATTTTTGCAGTCAATGGAAGGATGCCAGTATTTATACTACCTTAAGCTTAAACTGGAATTTTCAGAGAAAGCTGGTATAATTAGGGGCCTCACAGAAATGGGAACATTGGATATAGTGTGGAAGAGAAATCTAGGTGAAATGGCAATGCTACAGACAATCCAGCTAGAAAGAAAGGCTCCAGATTACGGAAACATGATGCTGTCTTTGGAAACAATCCCAGATACTGTAATTCTAGAAGAGCCTTTTCAAATTATCTGTAAGATAACAAACTGCAGTAGTAGGAAAATGAAATTGGTTTTGAGGATGTGTGATACAGATTCTATTCGTTGGTGTGGAAGTTCAGGAAGGTATCTTGGAAAGCTGCCCCCAAATTCATCTCTCTGCTTCACTCTGACACTACTGTCCTTAAAACTGGGCCTGCAATATGTCTCTGGCCTACAGATAACAGACAAAGTATTAAAAAAAAATATGTCTGTGATGACCTTACAAAGGTCTATGTAATACCTTCCATAGTTAAAATGAAAAACTGAAGAAAATTTCTCGTGTTATGCTTTCCCTAAAGAAGTTTTACATACATTTGTCGGCATCAAAATGATCAACTAATAGCAAACTTACAGACTATTTTCATTCAATTCCTTTGAGACTGTGAATGCCTGTGATAACCATTTGTTGATTTCAAAAAAAGCAATGTATTGATTTTCATCTTATATTAAATACTCTCTAACATTTCTTGTTTTAGTAAATCTGGTATTGAGAATATAAAATCTTAGTGGTATATTGATAATTTAAATAATTATTATGGCTTACTTGTTAAGATTTCGACTTATCCTATTTTATTTTTTTCCTCTCTCCTTTTCAGTCAAAAGAGAAGTAACTATCAATGACAGTGCTTAATATAATTCAGGATGACTCTCATTATTTAAACATGTTGACATCTGCTACCTTTAAAAGACAATCTTTTTAAATAGTATTCCAAATTCATCAGAGCTTACATTTATGTGACACACTGAACTGGCTCTTTTTCATTTACTAGTCTTGGTAAAATTTTATGAACTGTTATCATCAGTTGTTATCTCTGCAGGGGCCTTTGTGAGTACTACTTGGATTAGTCAGTTGGTTCTTAACAATTAGTGTAATGGTTTTTCCTTTTTATTCCTAGCCCAAAATCAGCCTTCTTTATACACACACACTTAAAATGTGCCACTTCCTTTCTTAAGTAGATTTAGTAGGTTTGCAAATTTAAGGATGATGCCTGGAAATCTGAACCAAAATGGTCACTTCAGTAAGTGCAAGAACAGGGATTTGCTCCCACCTCTGTCTACCACAAAACACAAAACACAGATCTCCTAATTATGGTCAAGGCTGGTATGATAAAGAGGTGTGTAATAAAAAATTTTATTGCTATCTTAAAAAAATTAACCTATCTTTTACTCACATATCAGTTTTTTCTTTAGAAAAATAAAATAATCTCAGACATTAGCTAATCATTAACTTTTGAAAATAAAAGATCCATACTACAATGATGATGTTTTCCTTGAGTCACTACCTCCCACATTCTTTTCTTTTAATGCTTAAACACCAATTTCTTAGTGTGGAAGCAATTCATGAATGCATTATGCATAGAAGTGACAGAAATTATAAGCTCCCTCCATTTGCTCCTTTAGGCTCAAGAGTAGTAATGGACTTTCTGGTATTATTAGCTTTTGGTTACTGTTTTATCAATCTCCAGTTGTTTTTTTTTTACTCTCTGGCCACACCTGTGTAAATAATATGTTTACTAATTTTGACCCCATTCTCTTTTCTTTTGAATATCTGGCTGATCAACATAAGCAGAAATACATAAACTTATGTATGCACACTACATACCTACCACACACAAGTACATACCCCATGAGCTCCTTGGACACATTTTTACATTAAAATTAGTAGCACAAAGGCATAAAAAACTTGTTTTACCCATGGGGTGGGTACAAACATTTCTGGAATCCTTGAGTGAAAAGTGTTAAGAAATCAAAAGCAAGCGATTAATTAAAAGGCAAGATAAAAAACAGGGTCTAAGTGGAAAGGTTGAAAGCTGGTGGCAGAGTAGGAGGACCCTAGGCTCACCTCAACCCATGAACACTAGATAACTATCAAATCATCCTAAATACCCCAGAAACTGACCTGAAAATGAACACAAGAAACTACACAAATAGAGGTAGAGAAAAGGCCACATTGAAGAAGGTAAGAAGTGTGGTTACTCGGTTTGGGAAAGGAACAGATCATGCCACTGTGGTGTGGAGGGAGCCATGTTTGTGGAGAGGAGTGAGGGACAGATGAGCATACAGAGGAGCACATGGTGAAAACAAAACCCCATAGCAATTGGTTTGGAAAGTGAGAGGGGCTGAATTTCATGAGTTCTTGTAACCAGCGGGACTTAAAACCTGGGGTTTTAAAGGTCAGTGGGCTTGGCTGTGATAAAGCCCAGAGGAAACTGTGTTGCTCTTGGAGAGAAAGCAGGCAACCTGTAGACACACAGCATCAAAACAGTGATCTGAAGAGCAGCTGGGACACGCAGTGGTGAGGTTATTCACTCTTCTGGGAACACATCTCAGAGAGGTAGTATTCATGGAACAAAGGAACTGGCAGATACAATTTCCCTCCCCTACCCCTCAGCATCAGCACAAGGCCACCTACAGGAACAGTACAGCACAAACACTTGCTACCTAACTTGCTTACACCAAGCCCTGTCCCCCATGCTCTGGTGGAACTGCCCCTCTTATTAATGCTTGCCTCAGTCCCAGTGCAACAGACCTCCTGTCCCAGAATACCACCTGCTAACACCACATCTCCCAACACAGGAGTAATGCAGAGCTCCAGTTCCCACAGCAGTGTTGATAGGTCTTATTTCACAAGCAGACCAGAGCACACCTAGTTAAAACATGCCACATTCAGGCCAGGGGCCAAACACTGCCCACAACAGGCAAGGAGAGCCTGTTGCAGACAACTGGCCTGAAGGATGAAGCAGCCAGAAGAAAAGAGCAGAGCACATGCAGCACACATTGATAACACTCCCAGAAGTGCCAGGCCCTGGGGAATGGAACATTATATGACAGGACACTACAGAACATCTCCTTCATAAGGCCATTACCATCAAGAGCCAGAGATATAAATGACTTTGCTAATAAACAGAAACATGCACAGAGGCTTAGAAAAATGAGAACACAGAAATTTACCCCAAATGAGAGAACAGGACAAGGCCACAGAGAGAGATCTAAGTAGAAAAGATATAGATAACGTGCCTGATAGAGAATTTAAAGTAATGATCATAATAATATTCACTGGACTTGAGAAAAGAGTGGAAGACCTGAGGGAGAACCTCAACACAGAAATAAGGAATAACATAGCAAAAATGAAGGGCTCAATAAATGAAATGAGAAACACACTTGATGAAATGAACATCAGGCTAGAAGAAGCAGAGAACTGAACTAATGACCTGGAAGACAAGAGTAAAGGAAAGTAATCAAGCTGAACAAAAGAGAGAAAAAATAATTATGCAAAACAAGAATAGACAGGGAACTCAGTGACTCTATTAAATGTAATAGCATTTGTATTACAGAAGTCCTAGGAAAAGAAGAAGAAGAGAGAAAAGGGTCAGAAAATTTATTTGAACAAATAGTAGCTGAGAACTTCCCTAATCTGGAGAAGGAAACCAACATCCAGATCCAGGAGGTAGAGAGAACTCTCATCAAAATATATAAAAGTAGTCCAACACCAAGACATATTGTAATTAAATTTGCAAAATATAGTGATAAAAAAAAAGTCTTAAAGGCAGAAAACAAAAGAATCCTTAACTTACAAAGGAAAATCCATAAGGCTAGCTGGAGGTTTTTTGACAGAAACTTTGCAAGCCAGAAGACAGTGGCATGATATATTCAAAGTGTTGAATGGGAAAAATCTGCAGCCAAGAGTATTCTATCCAGCAAGGCACTCATTCAGAATAGAAGTAGAGATAAAGAGGTTCCCAGACAAACAAAACTAAAGGAGATCATGACCGCTAAACCAGTCCCACAAGAAATATTAGAGGGGACACTTTGAGTTGCAAGGAGAAACCAAAGGAGATAAAGACAAGAAAGGATCAGAAAAAATCTTCAGAAATGACAAAACAATTAATAAAATGACAATATCTATGAATAATTATATTGAATATAAATGGACTAAATGCTTCAAATAAAAGACATAGGGTACCAGAATGGATTAAAAAAACAAGACCCATCTATATGCAGCTTATGACAGTCTTGTTTTAGACCTAAAGACAACTGCAGAATGAAAGTGAGGGGATGGAGAAACATTTATCATGCAAATGGCTGTCAAAAGAAAGCTTGAGTACCAATACTTATATCACACAAACTAGAATTTAAAAGAAAAACTGTAAAAAGAGACAAAGAAGGGCGCTTATAATCATAAAGGGGACAATCCAAAAAGAAGCGTAACAGTTACAAATATTTATGCACTCAACACGGGATCATCTCAATAGATGCAAAAAAATGACATACGAGGTCCTTTGTGATAATAACCCTAAACAAACTGAGAGGCACAAATAAATGGAAAGATATCCCATGTTTATGGATCAGAAGAATTAATATTGCTAAAATGTCCATACGGCCCAAAGCCAGCTACAGATTCAGTGCAATCAAATCCTGTGGCATTTTTCATGGAAATAGAAAAAATAAGAATCTTAAAATTTGTATGGAATCACAAAAGACCCCATATAGCTAAAATTATCTTTTTTTTTTAAGATTTTATTTATTTGAGAGAGAGAAAATGAGAGAAAGAACACGAGGTGGGGAGGGTCAGCGGGAGAAGCAGACTCCCTGCTGAGCAGGGAGATTGATGTGGGACTCGATCCTGGGGCTCCAGGATCATGACTTGAGCTGAAGGCAGTCATTTAACCAACTGAGCCACCCAGGCGCCTCTAGCTAAAATAATCTTGAGAAACATGAAAAAAATCTTGATTGTGGCATAAAAATAGACACATAATACAATAAATAAATTGAGAAACCAGAAATAAACCCACAGAGATACCGTAAACTAACATTTGACAAGTGTTCCAAGGATACTTAATGAGGAAAGATATTCTCTTTCAAAACTATTGCTCCCGCACCTCCCGCTCCTATCTTACCAATTCCTTTTTTAAAATATTTTTTTAGACATGGGGAAAAAGATGGCAGAGGAGTTGGGAGCCCCGTTCCAACTGGTCCCCAGAACTGAGCTAGATATCTACCAGACCACTCTGAGCACCCACAAAATCAGCCTGAGATGTAAGAAGATAGATCTGGATCTCTGCAAACAAAATAACACAGGCAGTTGGTTTCGAGGAAGAAGCGGGGAGCCATGATTCCACAGGCAGATATTGGAGGATAAATGGCAGCAGAAGGGAGCCTGGCCATGAGGATCTTACACCGCCGGTGAGCGACAGCCTCGCGCGCTGGGAACGGGGCACAGACTTGCAGACTGTAGCAGCGGGGAAAGGACTTTAGGGCAGCCCCCGGGACAGAAACCGAGAGTGGTGGGGTCGCCTGTGCAAACTGGGGGCGACAGGTGGTTTGAGAAGCACAAAGGGCAGACACGTGCCCTGACCTGGAGGCAGGACTGGGAGCCCTGCGGACGGGCGCACAACCCAGGACCCTGCAGTTTATAGCAGCACAGAAAGAAACAGAGAGATGTGGCTGGAGAGCTCACTGAGTATAGCGATCTCTCTGCTCTGAGGCAGAGGGTTAGAAACGGTCTCTTCTGCTCTGACTCTCAGAAGAGACACGGAAAGCCACCAAGAAAAAAAGCCCCAAAAAACTGGTTCCACCACATTCCACCACAATGGAATATTACTCAGCCATCAGTAAGAATGAAATCTTGCCATTTGCAATGACATGGATGGAACTAGAGGGAAATATTCTAAATGAAATATGTCATTCAGAGAAAGACAAATACCATATGATACCACTCATTTGTGGAATTTAAGAAACAAAACATGAATATAGGGGAAGGGAAAGAAAAATAAAATAAGATGAAAACAGGAAGGCAAACCATAAAAGACTCAACTATAAGAAACAAACTGAGGGTTGCTGGAGAGGAGGTGGGTGGGTGAATGAGGTAACTGGGTAATAGGCATTAAGGAAGGCACTTGATGTCATGAGCACTGGGTGTTACATGCAACTGATGAATCACTAAATTATACCACTGAAACTAATAATAAACTATATGTTAACTAAATTGAATAAGTAAAAAATTAAAAATCAATCAATCAATCTTTTAAAAAAAAATGGCTGCATGCTGGTTCTCTCTCCACTCCCCTTCACCTGGGTCACAAAGCACCTTTGACCTTAGCAAAGTATAGCTGGTCTATGCAATTTCTCTGCCCTGCCAACTCAGGCCAGTGCCTTTTGCTCCAAGCCTTGGTATCCTCCAAACTGTCCAGCTATATACTAAGCTCTCCAAGTGACCCCACTGAAGCACCTCTAATTGGGTTAATGTGAAAGGGAGGCACCACCTTCACTTTGAGGAGTGGTAACTCAGCATGTAAAAGCCAAATAAATTCTCTTAAAACATCCTAGCCAGTTTCCCAAATCTGACCATTTTATACCTCAATATTGGTAAGTTTTTTTTTCACAGATTTTTAGATACCTACTTTAAATTTCCATCCACAAGAGTCTGTTTCACAGCTCATATTGATATCTAATCTCTGTCATCTTTGGGGCTTTAGTCCCAATTTCTAACTTAACATTCTGTCGTATAAGCATTTAAAGCCATAAATACCAAACACGATAAAAATTGCTTTTGAAATCTTGCCATTTGCAACAACATATTTGGAGCTAGAGAGTATAATGCTAAGTGATATAAGTCATTCAGAAAAAGACAAACACCGTATGATTTCACTCATATGTGAAATTTAGAAACCAAAATAAATAAACAAAGGAAAGAGAGAGAGAGAGAAAGCAAGAAATAGGCTCTTAACTATAGAGAACAAACTGGTGGTTGCCAGAGGGGAGGTGGGTGTGAGCTGGGTGAAATAGGTGATGGGGTTTAAAGAGTACGTTTATCATGCTGAGCACTGAGTAATATAAAGAATTGTTGAATCACTATATTGTACATCTGAAACTGATATAACACTGTGTGTTAACTATACTGGAATTAATTTTTTTAAACTTAATAAAATTAAAAGAAAAAAGATAAAAAAAAAAGAACAGAAGGAAAAGAAGGTAGATTTCTAGCTTGATAGCATCGTCATTAGTGAAGATGGCCTGTAATGGTTTCAGTCCTTTGAAATTTTTAAGACTTGTTTTATAGCCCAAGCAGACAGTCAATTTTTGTAGATGAATAATGTGTACTTAAAAAAATCTCTTGGGTTCAGGATTCTGAGTTTGTTTAATAAAGCAGGTTTTTTTCATTATTTCTATACATGTCTTCTAATTTCTTGTTTATATTCTTTGCTTAATCTATTAATTTCTAAGAGATGTGGCTTTAAGTCTTTCAATTTGTCAATTTCTCCTTGTAGCTCTAGCAATTGTGCTTTATCTATTTCAAGGTTATTTGTATGCAGCAAACTTAGAACTATTACATCACCTGAATGAATTGCAATCATTTTTCTTTTCCATAGTGTCTTTGCCTTACAATCTATTTGTCTGATACCAACATAGCATGCTCAGGTTGCTTTTGGTATTTGCTTGGTATATATTTTTCTATATTTCCACATTTCTCTTCTATGTTCTTTTGTTTTAAGTATGATTTAAATAATATATGTTTGGAAAATATTTTCTGTAGTCTGATCATCTGTTTTTTAATCAATGAGGTTTAATCCATTTATTTTTATTTTAATACCTGATGTATTTGAATTTAGTCTTATGACCTTATTTTGTGTTTTCTGTTGGTGCTTTTCCTATGCTGCTTTCTCCCCCTTCCTTTCTTTTTTTCTTTAAGATTTTATTTATTTATTTGAGAGAGAGCCAAAGTGATCACAGAGGCAGAGGGAGAAGCAGACTCACTGCTGAGCAGAAAGCCCTGATTAAGGGCTTGATCCCAGGACCCTGAGATTATGACCTGAGGTGAAGGCAGATGCTTAACCAACTGAAACACCCAGGCACCTCACCCCCCTTCCTTCCTTATTTTGGATTTGAGAGAACCTTCTTTTCTTCCAATTTTTGTCTTTGATCTTCCTATTTTTGAGTGGTTACCTTTGACATTTTTACATGCAGTTAACAAACTTTAAAGTTATTCAAGGTATTTAGGCTTTCCTAAATAATATAAGGACATTAACAGGTTTCAGTTTATTCTATTCAACCCAGTCTCAGCTTGTATGTTATTATTTTATGGCATGTTAATGCTACAGAAGCAAAGTAGTTTAAGCTGCAGATTCTGGAGATACGGTGTCCGGTTTTGGGTCCTAGATCTTTCACTTACCAGTTGTGAGACTTTAGACAAGTGACCTAACCTTTCTGTGTTTCAGTGACTTCAACAGTAAAATAGGGATAATAATAATACCTATTTCATAGGGTTGTTGAGAACATTCAATGAGTAAGTTCTGTAAAGCTCTGAGAACTGTGTGCTTGGCACTAGTAAATATTCAAAAATGGATAGAGATCATCATCATTATGATTTTACCCCATAAATTATAATTTATGTATATTATGTATAATGTATGTATATGTATTGATGTAAATATACATCATTGTATGGTTATTTCTAAAGAAAAAATAAAATATTTTGCACAGCAAAGGAAACTGTAAACAAAATGAAAAGGCAGCCTAGTAGGTGGGAAAATATATTTGTAAATGATATATCCAATATGAGGTTAATATCCAAAATATCTAAAAAACTTATACAAATCAACATAAAAATAATAACAGTAATAATAATTTGACTAAAATATTGGCAGAGGACCTGAATAGACATTTTTTTCAAAGAAGACATACAGATGGCAAATGGACACATGAAAAGATGTTCAGCATCACTACTCATCAGGGAAATGCAAATCAAAACCACAATGAGATATCACCTCACACCAGTAAGAATGGCTAGTATTAAAGAGAAAGCAAATAACAAGTGTTGGCAAGGATGTGGAGTAAAGGGTACCCTATGCACTGTTGGTGAGAATGCAAATTGATGCAGCCACTAGGAAAAAGAGTATAGAAGTTCCTCAAAAAAGTAAAATAAAAATACCATACGATTCAGTAATCCTACCACTCAGTATTCACCCAAAGAAAATAAAAACATTAATCCAAAAGTATACATACACCCCTATGTTCATTGCAGGATTATTTACAATAGCCAAAACATGAAAGCAGACTGTTTATCTATAGAGGAATGGATAAAGAAGATATGGCATGTATGTATGTATGTATTATATATATATATTAAATATATATTTATAAAATATAAAAAATACAATGTAACACTACTCATCCATAAAAAAGAATTCGATCTCATTGTTTGTGGCAACATGGATGGGCCTTAAGGATATGATGCTAAGTGAAATAAATCATACAGAGAAAGGCAAATACCATTTGTTTTCACTTATATGTGGAATCTAAAACAAAACAAAACAAAACAAAACAAAAAAACAGAAACAGACTCAAAAATACAGAGAACAAACTGGTGGTTCCCTGAGGGGAGGAAAGTGTGAGGATGGGTGAAATACATGACAGAAATTAAGAGTACAGACTTACAGTTGTAAAATAAATAAATTATGGAAATTAAAAGTACAACAGGAGGGGAAGAATGAAGGGGGGGAATCGGAGGGGAGACGAACCATGAGAGACTATGGACTCTGAGAAACAAACTGAGGGTTCTAGAGGGGAGGTGGGTGGGGGGATGGGTTAGCCTGGTGATGGGTATTAAAGAGGGCACGTTCTGCATGGAGCACTGTGTGTTATACGCAAACAATCATGGAACACTACATCAAAAACTAATGATGTAATGTATGGTGATTAACATAACATAATAATAAAAAAATAAAGAAAAAAGTACAGCATAAGAAATATAGTCAATAATATTGTAATAACATTGTATGGTGACAAATAATAACTGTACTTATCATGGGGAGCATTGCATAATATATAGAATTGTTGAATCACTGTGTTGTGCACCTGATACTAATATAGCATTGTATGACAATTGTACATCAATAATAATTTTTTTTAAAAGAAAGGTTGCCAAGCTGTGTACTAAGTAAATAAAAATGAGCACACAACAGAGGTGTGGAGCATTGGAGAGCCCTCATTTTTCCAGGCTCCCAGCTTGGGGTGCCTCCATTCCCCTTGGTCAGACACCTGGCTTCTGACTTGGCCTTCTCACCCCCACCAGGTGGTGGAGATAATGGGCCAGGAAGGCCAGAGCCAGCTGGGTTGACCCTCGGACCTGGATTAGCTTCCAAGACCATCTCAGTAGGTCAGGAACCCGGCGGGGCATTGGGCCAGGCACTGAGGTCTGGGGGATTCCCCTGTGCCCACCCCCACCCCCACTCCCTGCCCCTGCCCCTGCCATATGAGTTCTGCAAGGTGATGGCATATTGTGGACCTCAGGTTGGACCTCAAGACAGCCTAGAGACCTCTCAGCCAGAGGGCGAATTGGGGACCAGGGTGGAGAGCAACTCTGAGGGAGCCTCCCCTGAGCCTTGTGCTTCCCCACCTGGGATTGTGCAGCCTGACCAGGAGAAGCTGGAGCAAGACCCTTAGGAGTCCCAGGACATCAAAGCTCAGCAGAAAGACCTGGAACAATTCACAAAGCTCCTGAAGCAGAAGAGGATCACTCTGGGATATACTCAGACTAATGTGGGGCTCACCCTGGAGGTTCTCTTTGGGAAGGTGTTCAGCCAAAGAACCATCTGCGGTTTTTAGGCTCTGCCGCTCAGTTTCAAGAACATGTATCAGCTGCAGACCCTGCTGCAGAAGTGGGTGGAGGAAGGTGACAACAATGAAAATCTACATGAAATATGCAAAGCAGAGACTCTTGTGCCGGCCCCAAAGAGAAAGTGAACAAGTATGGAGAACCAAGCGAGAGACAACCTGGAGAACATGTTCCTGCAGTGCCTGAAACCCACCCTGCAGCAGATCAACCACATTGCCCAGCAGCTCAGGTTGAGAAGGATGTGGTCTGAGTGTGGTTCTGCAATCATTGCCAGAAGGGCAAATGATCAGTGACTATTCACAAGAAGATTTTGAGGCTGCTCTCCCCCTTCCTCACAGACACCAGTATCCTTTCTTCTGGCACTAGGACCCCATTTTGGTATCCCAGGCTATGGAGGCCCTCACTTCACTATGCTGTACTCCCCAGTCGGTTTTCCTGAGGGTGAGGCATTTCCCTCTGTCTCTGTCACCACTCTGGGCTCTCCCATGCATTCAAACTGAGGTGCCAGCCCTTCCCAGGAATGGGGGGCAGAGGAAGGGGGACAGCTAGGGAAAGAGAACCTAAGGTTTGTACCAGGGCTTTGGGATTAAGTTCTTCATTCACTAAGAAATGACTTGGGAACAAAAGGGAGATTGGGGGGAACTGGTTGGAGGGAAGGTGAAGTTCCAGGATGCTTTTGTTTTTAATCCCCACATCACTCGTCACTTTGTTCTTAAATAAAGAAGCCTGGGACATGGAAAAAAAATGAGCATCCATTAAACAACAAATCATAAAAGCATAATTATAATATCAAACCCCTAAAAAGCAGTAAAACCTTCTTCAGGTTTTAAAGAAGTCAATATTTGAACTACTTTGTGAAATTTCACTACTTAATTCTGAAGGTCATATGCTACAATGCAAATACCTTGCCTGCAAAATGAATTATTCTTCACATTTTCATGCAAGTAAATACAAATATATAAAGAAAAACAAATAAAGAACAGGTAACTAATTCTGATAATATCTTCTGAATCACCAACTGCATTTTTAGACTGCAAATAGTATAAATTTGAACATGTTGCAGGAATCTCTTTTTTGCATTTGTGTAAATAATGCCAGAATAACATTCTACTGCTTCACAGAGTCGTTAAAGTATACCTCTCAGGTGTACAATTTAGTGATTCAACACTTACATACAACACCTGGTGCTCATCACAAATACACTCCTTAATCCCCATCACTAAATTGTACACTTGAAACTAATATTAGATTGTATGTTAACTAACTGGAATGTAAATAAAAATTTAAAATAATATATCCCTCTCTGAATATTTAGTAAAAATTTCAGTGGTCATCAGGAGTCAGAGGCAAGGGAGGGATGAATAGACAGAATTCAGGGGATTTTCAGGACAGTGATAATACTCCAGGCCTGTAATAATAAATGCATGCCATTATAAATTTGCAAAACCCATAGAATTAAAACATCAGAAATGCACCTTAACCTATGAACTCTGGGTGACAATGATGTGAATGATGTGTAGGTTCACTGATTATAACAATTGTGCCACGTGGTGCATGATATCAAAAATGGGGGAGGCTGTGCATATGTTAGGGCAGGGGTTATAGAGGAACTCTGTATTTCCATGCAATCTTGCTGTAAACCTGTAATTGCTCTAAAAAGTTAAGTTTGTTAATTTAAAAAACTGTAAGAAAATACCATAAAAATCCATAAATGAAAAGAAATTGCATAATTTGGATTGGAATATTAAATATTGTAAGGATATCAATTTTCTCCTAAATTGTATATATGGCACACAATCACAATCAAAAACACAAGATGCATTTTAAAAACTGAAAAGTTGATTCTAAAATTTCTGTAGAAATGTAAGGATTCTAACAATTGTAAAAAATGTATGCCCCCAACGTGGCAGCACCCAGATATATAAAAGAATTAACAATTCTTGTGATAACAATTGATAACAATATTGATAACAACATTAAGGGACTTTAACACCCCCACTTACAGCAATGGACAGATCATCTAAGCAGAAAATCAAAGGGAAGCAATGGCTTTGAATGACACACTGGACCAGATGGGCTTAAAAGATATAGTCAGAACATTCCATCCTAAAGCAATAGAATACACATTCTTTTCAAGCGCACATGGCACATTATCCAGAATAGAGCACACATTAGGTCAAAACTCAGGCCTTAACAAGTACAAAAAGACTGAAATGATAACACACATCTTTTCTGACCACAACATTATGAAACTTGAATTCAACCACAAGAAAGAATTTGGAAAGACCATAAATACATGGAGGTTAAACAACACACTACTAAAGAATGAATCGGTCAACAAGGAAATAAAAGTAGAAATAAAAAAATTCATTGAAACAAATGAAAATGAAAACACAACAGTCCAACATCTTTGGAATGCAGCAAAAGTGGTCATAAGAGGAGAAATATATAGCAAGGCCTACCTCAAGAAACAAGAAAAATCTCAAATAGGTGACCTAACCTTAGACCTAAACGAACTAGGTAAAGAGCAAAAAGAGAAAAAGAAAGCCAGCAGAAGGGAAATAATGAATATTAGAGCAGGAATAAGTGGTATGGAAATAACAACAACAAAAGGAGTAGAACAGATCAATGAAACCAAGAACTGGTTCCTTGAAAAAATTAATAAAAATTATAAATCCCTAGCCAGACTCATCAAAGAGAAAAGAGCAAGGAACCAAATAAATAAAATCACAAATGAAAAGGCAGGAATCACAACCAACAGTACAGAAATACAAACAATTATTGGGGCACCTGGGTGGCTCAATTGGTTAAGCATCCAACTTTTGATTTCAGCTCAGGTCATGATCTCATGGTTGTGAGACTGAGCCCCATGTCAGGCTCCATGCTGGGCATGGAACCTTCTTAAGATTCTCTGCCCCTTGCATGGAGCACTGGGTGTTATACACAATGAATCATGGAACACTACATCAAAAACTAATGATGTACTGTATGGTGACTAACATAACAATAAAAATTAAAAATAAAATAAATACATACATACAATCTTTAAAAAAATCCCCTCCACCTCTCTAAAAGTTTTTTAAAAAGAAATACAGACAATTTTAAAGAATGTTTTGAAAAATTATACACCAATAAATTAGGCAATCTGGAAGAAATGGATAAATTCCTAGAAACATATAAACTACCAAAACTTAAACAAGGAGAAATGGAAAATTTGAATAGACCCATAACCAGCAAAGAAATTGAATCATTAATCAAAAATCTCCCAACAAACAAAAGTCCAGGGCTCAACGGCTTCACAGGGGAATTCTACCAAACATTTAAGGAAGATCTGATACCTATACTTCTCAAACTTTTCCAAAAAAAAAATGAAATGGAAGGACAACTCCCAAACTCATTCTATGAGGCCAGCATTACCCTGATTCAAAAACCAGATAAAGAATCCACCAAAAAAAAAAAAAAAAAAAGTACAGGCCAATATCCCTGATGAACATGGATGCAAAAATTCTCAACAAAATACTAGCAAATTGAATCCAAGAGTAGATTAAAATAATTATTCACCAGGGCACCTGGGCAACTCAGTCGGTTAAGTGCCTGCCTTAGTTCAGGTCATGCTCCCAGGTCCTGGGGTCAAGCCCCGCATCAGGCTCCCTCCTCAGCGGGGAGTCTTCTCCCTCTGCCTCTCCCCCTGCACCCCCCAACTTGTGCTCTCTCTCTCTCTCTCTCCCTCTCTTTCTCTCTCAAATAAAAAAATAAAATCTAAAAAAAAAAAAAACGAGAGAGAGAATTACTCACCATGATCAAGTGGGATTTATTCCTGGCTGCGAGAGTGGTTCAAGATTCACAAATCAATCAACCTGATAGACCACATTAATAAAAGAAAAGATAAGAAACATAACATCCTCTCAATGGATGCAGAAAAATGATTTGACAAAGTACAGCATACATTATTGATAAAAATGCTCAACAAAATAGGGATAGAAGGAACATAACATAATTACGGCCATGTACAAAAAAACACAGCTGATTTCATCCTCAGTAGTGAATAACTGAGAGCTTTTGCCCTATGATCAGGAATAAGACAGGGATGTCCACTCTTATCAATGTTATTTAACATAGTACTGGAAGTCCCAGCTTCAGCAATTGTTTGAATTCATAGTGCCTGGCTAGATAAGATTTAATAAACACATGCCTCCCTGGATGAGACTTGTTGAAAAGCAAAGAAGGAGTGTCCAGAAAACTGAGCCCCCTTTAAGGTTTCTGGGCTGAAAATAGCCAGATTCTTGTTGCGGCTCAATGCACTCATCCAGGGAGTAAATGGTTGACTTAGGAGAAACATTTATCTTTGGAGGTCACCCACTCCCCGTATTCCCGGTCAGCATGCCCATCACAAGAATAGCTTGTTCTATACAATACTCCCTATGCCACTGTCTTGATTATTACATCTTCACATTCCTTCTTGTTTTTCTTATTCCCTTGTTATATTGATAACATTCACAATAAAGGTGGAAGCAAAGTCTGGCTTGGGACATTTTGCCACTATAGCCTCTGGTCCCCAGGCCCTCTCCTTTCTCCTACTAAGGTGTCTGGAGTAATCTTTTCATTTGCCGCCTCAGGGTTTGCTGGCCAATCCCGACAAGCAATCATACAACAAAAAGAAATAAAAAGCATCTAAATCAAAAGTCAGACTTTCACTATTTGCAGATGACATGATACTCTATATAGAAAATCCAGAAGACTCCATGAAAAAACTGCTAAAACTGATACACAAGTTTAACAAAGTCACAGGATACAACTATATGGTCATTTAATCCTCAACAAAGCAGGGAAGAATACACAATGGGAAAAAGACAGTCTCTTCAGCAAATGGTGCTGAAAAACTGGACAGCAACATACAAAAGAATGAAACAGGACCACTTTCGTACACCATTACAAAAATAAATTCAAAATGGATGACAGTCCTAAATGTGATACTATTTGTATCAAAATAGTATCAAAATCCTAGAGGAGAACACAGACAGCAACTTCTTTGATAGCAGTCTTAGAATCTAATTACTAGATATGTCTTCTGAGGCAAAGGAAACAAAAAGAAAAAGAAAAAGAGAAAGAGAAAGGAACTATTGGGACCTCATCAAGACAAAAAGCTTCTGCACAGTGAAGGAGGTAATGAACAAAACTAAAAGACAGCGTAGAGAATGGGAGAAGATATTTGCAAATGACATATCTGATAAAGGGTTAGTATCCAAAATATATAAAGAACATATCAAACTCAACACCCAAAAAGCAAATAATACAGTTAAGAAATGGGCAGAAGACAGGAATAGACATTTCTCCAAAGAAGACATACACATGGCTAACAGACACATGAAAAGATGCTCAGCATCACTTATCATCAGGGAAATTCAAATCCAGACTACAATGAGATATCACCTCACACAACTCAGAATGGCTAAAATTAACAACACAAGAAAGAACAGATGTTGGCGAGGATGCGAAGAAACAGGAACCCACTGCACTGCTGGTGGGAATGCAAACTGTTGCAGACACTCTGGCAAACAGTATGGAGGTTCCTCAAAAGGTTGAAAGTAGAACTACCCTACTATCCAGCAATCACATTACTAGGTATTTACCCAAAGAATACAAAAATACTAATTCAAGGGATACATGCACCTAATATTTATAGCAACATTATCTACAATAGCCAAAACACAGCCCAAGTGTCCATCGACTCATGAATGGGTAAAAAAGATGTGAGATATGTATATGTGTGTACACACACACACACGGTTAATAGTCCATTGTATGTATCTATATTACTCAACCATAAAAAAGAACACAATCTTCCCATTTGCAATGATGTGGATGGAGCTACAGAGTATTATGCTAAGCAAAATAAATCAGTTAGAAAAAGACAAATACCACATGATTTCACTCATATGTGGAATTTAAGAAACAAAACAAATGATCAAAGCGAAAAAAAGAGAGGCAAACCAAGAAACAGACTCCTAAGTATAGTGAACACACTGCTGGTTACCAGAGGGTTGGTGAGTGGGGGGATGGATTAAATAGGTGTTGGGGATTAAGGTGCACTTGTTGTGATGAGCACCAGATACTGTATGTGTTGAATCACTAAATTGTACACCAGAAACAAGTATTACCCTGTATATTAGCTAACTGGAATTTATTTTTTTAATTCTATTTTATTATGTTACGTTAGTCACCATACAGTACATCATTATGTTTTGATGTAGTGTTCCATGATTCATTGTTTTCTTATAGCACCCAGTGCTCCATGCAATACATGCCCTCCTTAATACCCAACACCGGGCTAACCCATTCCCTCACCCCTGTCCCCTCCAAAACCCTCAGTTTGTTTCTCAGAGTCCATAATCTCTCATGGTTCGTCTCCCCCTCCGATTTCCCCCACCTTCATTTTTCCTTTCCTTCTCCCAATGTCCTCCATGCTATTCCTTACGTTCCACAAATAAGTGAAACCATATGATAATTGACTTTCTCTGCTTGACTTATTTCACTTAGCATAATCTCCTCCAGTCCCATCCATGTTGATCCAAAAGACTCCACCCCCAAATTACTAGAACTCATACAGCAATTCAGTAATGTGGCAGGATACAGAATCAATGCACAGGAATCAGTTGCTTTCTTGTACACTAGCAATGCAACTGTAGAAAGAGAAATTAGAGAATCGATTCCATTTACAATAGCCCCCAAATCCATAAGATACCTCAGAATAAACCTAACGAAAGAGGTAAAGGATCTATACTCTAGGAACTACAGAACATTCATGAAAGAAATTGAAGAAAACATGAAAAGATGGAAAAACATTCCATGCTCATGGATCGGAAGAATAAACATTGTTAAAATGCCTATGCTGCCCAGAGCAATCTATACCTTCAGTGCCATCCCGATCAAAATTTCAAAGTGCTAGAACAAATAATCCTAAAAGTTGTATGGAATCAGAAAAGACCTCGAATCACCAAGGAAATGTTGAAAAAGAAAAACAAAGCTGGGGGGCATCACGTTGCCTGATTTCAAGCTATATTACAAAGCCATGATCACCAAGACAGCATGGTACTGGCACAAAAACAGACATATAGACCAATGGAACAGAATAGAGAGCCCAAATATAGACCCTCAACTCTATGGTCAAATAATCTTTGACAAAGCAGGAAAAAATATGCAATGGAAAAAAGTCTCTTCAATAAACAGTGCTGGGAAAATTGGATAACTAACTGGAATTTAAATAAAAACCTTTTGAAAAAAAGTATGAACACCAGAAACAAAATCTGAATCCAAAGGACACAAGTTTGGCCCCAGAAGTGGCTACAATTATCTTGGGGAATAAGTAAAGTCTACATTATTTGATAAAATATTATTTTTAATGTATTTTTATTTTTTTTCTTTTTCAAGTTTTTATTTAAACTCTAGTTAGTTAGCATATAGTGTAATATTGGTTTCAGGAATAGAATTTAGTGATTCATCACATACATAGAACACTTGTGCTCATCACAATTGCCCTCCTTAATACCCATCACCCATTTAGCCCATCCCCTGCCTACCTCCCCTCCAGCAAGCCTCAGTTTGTTCTCTGTCTTTAAGAGTCTCTTATGGTTTGCTTCCCTCTTTTTTCCCCTTCCCCTATTTTCATCTGTTTTGTTTCTTAAATTCCACATGTGAGTGGAATCATATGCTATTTGTCTTTCTCTGACTGACTTATTTCACTTAGCATATTATACTCTAGCTCCATCTACATCATTGCATATGGCAAGATTTCATTCTTTTTATGGTTAATATTCCTCTGTGTGTGTGTGTGTGTGTGTGTGTGTGTGTGTGTGTGTGTGTGTGTAATCTTCTTTATCCATTCATCAGTTGATGGACATTTGGTCTCTCTCCATAATTTGGCTATTGTTGATAATGCTGCTATAAAGATCAGGGTGCATGTGCCCCTTCAAATCAGTATTTTTGTATCCTTTGGGTAAATATCTAGTAGTGCAATTGCTGGGTTGTAGGGTAGTTCTATTTTTAACTTTTTGAGGAAACTCTATAGTGTTTTCCAGAGTGGTTGCATTTCCACCAACAGTATAAGAGGGTTCCCCTTTTGTCACATCCTCACCAGTATTTGTTGTTTCCTGTGTGATAAAATATTATTTTGAGTAGATAATATCTACTTGAGAGTTAGTATGTCAGAGTGATCAAGAGCACAGATTCTGAAAACCCATTATCTTGGACCAAATTTTGTGTTGGTCAATTATAACATTCTAGGCACTATGATAAAAAGCACTGTGATAAACAGTTCATGAACATTGTCATTTACTTTTTAAAAATCTAGTGAAGTAAGAATTTTTAATATCCAAATGTTAAAGAGAATTAAATTGATGCTTAAAAGATTAAATTCATAGATATAAGTGACTGACTTTAAGGAAATGAGTGTCTAGAAGTGAATTAGAGTAAAAGGGTGATAACTTGAGTCATACTATGAAAGTTAGAGAAATCATAATAGCAGAGGTAAGTGATTGTATTTTGATATGAAAGATATTTTACAAAACTGATAAAATGTATATGGTATATGTCTTTCTCCATATGGCTTATTTCATTTAGCATTATACCCTCCAGGTCCATTCAAGTTGTTGGAAATGACAACATCTCATTCTATATATATATTCCATTCATGTATGCATGGACACTTTGGTAGCTTCCATATCTTTGCTATTGTAAATAATGCTGCAAAGAACATAGGGGTGTGTATATCTTTTCAAATTAGTCTTTTGTTTTCTTTGGGTAGATAGTAGTGGAATTTCTGGATTATGATAAGCACTGTGTAATGTATACAATTGTTGAGTTTTTATACCCAAAACTAATATAATACTGTATGTTAATTATACTTCAGTAAAATAGACAAAATTTAGAATTTAGTTTTGGACATGTTGAGGGTGAATGAGATACCTTGAAGCATTGTGATGATGATATCTAGAGTATAGGTGGGTATACTGGATCTCAGTAGAGAGATTTGGTTTAGAGACACTGATTTTCATGTCATCAATATACAGGTGTGTATGAGATTATCCAGGGACATGATAGTGAATGTCTGTATCCATGGTTCTTAAGAGAGGTGTGTGGTGAGTGACAGAAATATATCATGAGATTTTCCAAACTATGAACATCTGCTTCTCACTCTGCTCTTACTCTGATATGCTTCTCCCTTTGGGTGGTTATGGAATGGCGGAAGTATGTCACCAAAAGAAATAAACTCAAACCAGAAACTAAGCACATTGTGCTTGCACATGGTGTTTTTGGATGAAAATAGATTTTTTTCTGTGCTTGGTTTCCCTTGTCATTTCATCTGAGATTCATTTTTGGACCTCATCAAATACACATATGTACAAGCAGTGGCCTAGGATCCAGAAGACCTTGATCTTTTTTTTTTTCATTTACTCTTCTAATTGATTATCTATATGACATTAAGCAAGTCAACTATTTTGAACCTCATATTTCTCTCATATAAAGTTGGAGTTGTGTCTTGTGCCCTGCTTATTTCAATCTACTTCATGGATATTGTGAAGATTAAATGAGATAATGAATGCAAAAGTACTCTTTGAACTATAGAGTCCAAATGTAAGGGATTGGAATAAGTATTCTTTTAATGCCTATAACAAAGTACCCTATTTGTTCAGTTTACAAAAGCTCCTGCATCAGTAGGAATATAGAGCTACATATGATACAGGAAGTGCCTTGAAATGAATGAAGTCACCTTCATTTTGCAATTACTCCTAGCATCTTCAAGCAACCCAGGGCCAAGTGTTCATCTAAGTGAAATTTCCTGGTGCAGGATGACCATAACAAGTGTGTCTCTGCCATTAGCAATACTGTTTATAAGTCTTGGCATTCTCAGTTAGTGCAGATGGACTGTCCAGGTGACAGCCTGGATTTGAAATATTCGTAACTAAACAATAAGACTGCCTGAATATCAAAGGGCATTTGTTGAAGTTGGCCACTACAATTCCCTCTAATTTATCAAATACACAAGTAGACATTGATTGCTTTTGACAAAAAAACTTTGCAATTCAAGGTCTCTAAACAGTCATGTTTTATACACGATTAGAAAATAGTTTCAAAAATATGCCCTTACCCTTGCTATGGTATGTCTTAACTGTGGGAAATGCAGTTTTCTGTAATAAACAGTCTTCAGCTTGGCCTTTTGGCATAGAAAGCTATTCATATGAAAATATCTTTTAGGATCTGTGGATGCTCGTGACATAACACACCTTTATCAGTCTGAACTGGAAATGTATTGAATAGATGCTTGTTCTGCAGATTTTTATCTGTCCCACATTACAGTCTGCTTAATTGATTTCATCAACACACCAAAATAACCATAGTGCACAGTATGTTTTGGGCTCAAATTTCAAAATTGTTGAAATTTGTATTTGTATTTTCCATATGGCATGGGTACTCATGTGACTGAGTTTGCTTTTATTCGACTCAGGTCAATCTTTGCCTGAGTAATCTATTCTAACCTATCAAAACTGCCAGTTGGTGGTTCAGTTAATTTTTTTATTGAAGTTTAATGAACATATATTATATTGATTTCAGGTGTATAATATAATGGTTCTATACATTTCTCAGTGGTCATCACACTCAGTGTACTCTTAATTCCCTTTATCTAGAGCATCCATTCCCCACCCATCTCCCCTCTGGCTACCATCAGTTTGTTCTCTGTATTTAAGAGTCTGGGTTTTTTTTGTTTGTCTCTTTTGTTCTTTCTTTGTTAAGTTGTTTTGTTTCTTACATTCCCTGTATGAGTGAAATAATATATTGTCTTTGTCTGACTTATTTCACTTAGCATTATACCCTCTAGGTCCAGCCATGTTGCTGCAAATGGCAAGATCTCATTCATTTCTTATGGCTGAGTAATATTACAGTGTGTGTGTGTGTGTGTGTCACATCTTCTTTATTCATTCATCTATTGATGGACACTTGAGTTGCTTCCATATCTTGGCTATTGTAAATAATGTTACAATAAACATAGGGGTGCAAATATCTTTTCAAATTACTGTGTTCCTTTTCTTTGGGTAAGTACCTGGTAATGGAATGACTGAATCATACAGTAATTCTATTTTTAATTTTTTGAGGAACCTCCATACTATTTTCCAACAATGTGTGAGGGTTCCCTGTTCTCCACACCCTCACTAACATTTGTTATTTCTTATCATTTTTACTGTAGACAATCTGACAGGTGTAAGGTAATATCTCACTGTGGTTTTGATGTGCATTTACCTGATGATTAGTGATGTTGAGCATCTTTGTCTCTGTCTGTTGGCCATTTGTATGTCTTCTTTGGAAAAATGTCTATTCAAATCCTCTCTCCATTTTTTAATTGTATCATTTGTTTCAGTTAATTTCAATATTATAAAACAAGCTCTGAACTATTTCATACTAAGTTATAAATGACTTTTGAATTTTATTTTAAGATTTACTTGTTTATTTTGAGGGGGGAGGGGCAGAGGGAGATGGAGAGAGAGAATCCCAAACAGACTTCCTGCTGAGCACAAAGCCCAAGGCAGGGCTTGATCTCACACCCCCAAGATCATGACCTGAGCCGAAATCAAGAGTCGGACACTTAACCCACTGAGCCACCTAGGAGGCCCAGGAGGTTCTTTATTTTAATAGGCAATGCTTTCTAATTACAGAAATGGCCTGACAACCAAACCAAAGCCTAACATAGATTCATAGATCTTATTCAAATTATGGGTTTACTTGCTTTTTACCACTTAATCTGCTTTCCCCCAAATGCAAGGCTTGACCGAAAAAGCATCTGTTGAAGAATACATACAAAGTCAAGAGCCCAAAGACTTCTACTTCCACCTCCCTTTCCCTTGCATAGAAGAGTTCACTTCCTTTAAAAAGCCATAATAATGAGGGCTGGTACTAAGAGAAAGAATGTCAAGTTTTCTCCACCATACAATCTCAAAAGGAACAGGAGATGTATCTCCTTTTGGTGCAGTGACTGGACATTGCTAAACACAGCCCAATTAAATTACTCTCTAGTGCAGGATTATATAGCTGGGATTTATGATTTATGCCCGATGACTTCAAGCTTTATATTCTTTTGACTAAAGTATGGCCTAAACTCTGAGAGTACTGGAAGAAAAAGAGGAAGGGGAAAGAATGGGGCGGGAGTGAGGGAAAAAGAGAGAAAGAAATTCAAGGTGCCATTCTAGGACCCAGAAGTGGATTCAAAAGCTTAAATGCTAGAGGACCATAAGGCTGCTTCTCCCTTAATCCATATGCTTACTTTCAGCCCTCCCAGTCACTGTCTTGCTCTACAAACCATAATCTCAATTCTTTTTCCTCTAGCTTTCCCTGGCCTTGGGGAATGTTCTGATCCAGGTAACAGTAATAACAACAAGTGATATGGAACAAAAAGAACTTTCAATCCCACTATTTAAAAAGATGGAGAATTGACGCAGGAAAAGAGGATCCCAATACAGTATGTTTTTTTTTTATGGAAGGAGAGAATAGGTAATAGTTAAAGCAAAGGAATGATCAGGTTGGAAGTCTGATCACTAACTTTAACCATCCATAAACAATGCACAAACAAAAGCAGATAGAGATGATGATAGATAGATGGACAGATAGATGATTGATAGATAGATGATAGACCATGAAGATTTTTCATTATCCATGCAGATTTAGTAAATGGACAGTTTCAATAAGAACAAATGGTATATTGAACTTTCAATAAAACCTTTATAGTGTTGAAAAACTGTAGTTTCACTTGAATTTAAACATTATATTTATCTTTCTTTCATTGGAAATATCTCTCAAGTGTTCTAAAATTATTTTTTAAAGCCTTATTGTATCTTACTGAAATTCTTATATATCTTAAGGCACTGATTGCTATTAATGTATAAGCTAATTATTCTATTTTTCAATTTATGCCATATATTTGTATGAAGAAAGAAGTGAAAAAAAAGACACTTGCTTTTATTTCTTGAACGGATATGTGTGATACAGATAGGTAATGCTAAATCTAAGCTTATTGGTTATATAATACACCAATCCTTTTCTAAAAAGAGAAAAAAAATTTTAAGATTTTATTTGTTTGTCAGAGAGAGAGAGCGCGCACAAGCAGGAGGAGCAGCAGAGGGAGAGGGAGAGGGAGAAGCAGGCTCCCCACTGAGTAGGGAGCCCAATGCAGGGCTCCATCCCAGGACCCAGGCAGCTGCTTAACCAACTGAGCCACAAAGGCATCCCTAAAAAGAGAAAGTTTAAGGAGAGGAAGAAGTGCCTTTAAGAATCTAAAAGGAATCTGAACCAGAAATTAAACCTGAGTTCTGGCCTAATCATTTGCTGGCATGCCACCATAGATAAATCATATAACCTCCCTGATCTCTAGTTTCTTCATATGTGTTTTTCCTTTCCTACTTCAGAAGGTTATTTTTCTAAGTTTAATTTATAATGGGTACATACAAGCATGGTTTGAAAACTATAAAATATCTTACAAGGAAAAGCAAAGTAATATTACTATTGAGGTTAGAGGTGAGAAAGTAAAAAAATTAGCTTGAACTAAGAAGATAAAAACCTGTACTGCCATTCATCATGCTAGTATAAGAGACACAGATAAAGAAGTTACTAAGAAACAATTTTCTTTCAAGGCTACAGTGAAACTGAAAAGTTTCATAACAACTTCTCCTTGAGTGACTACTGCTTTCTTACTCACCAAGGAACGTTGTCCTTTAAAATCACAGACCATCAGAAATTTTGTTTGAAATTATATCAGAAAGAATAAAACATCCATCTCTTCCTGAAGAATCTAAGTTACTTTGACCCAAAAAAGCAGCTTCAAAATACAAACCAAGTACAGAGATTCAGATAAGGAGTTTCAGAACAAAATATTATGCATCTATCTTACCTTTGTAGTTTCCAAGAAAACAAAACCCTTGGTTGACTTTTGCATGCCAGGACCTGATGTTGACCCTTTTAAACACAACCTTACTTTGCTATGAGGCTAACAAGACATGACTTCATTTGTATTTAATTTTAAATTTCACCTAAACTCCTTATTTCCTCCAAATCCTATAATAATTCCATTTTTCTTTGTAAAAATGCTCCATGATTTCCCTGATATGCAGTCTTTCTCCTTGCAATGGTTCAATAATCCTAACTTTGTCAAACTGTTTGTCCCTGATGGTCCTATGATGATTGGGCTAAGTCAGAAGTAAGACATGATGATAGAAGAAACAAATGATACTATAGGCAGAATAAATAACTGCTTACATCCTCAAGATCACCTTATAGTACAAGATATAGTCGAAGCTGAAGCTTTTTTTTCCTTTTTTTTAATTAATCTCAATTAGTCAACATATAGTACATCATTAGTTTTTTTATTTTATTTTATTATGTTATATTAATCACCATACGTTACATCATTAGGTTTTTTTTTTTTAAGATTTTTTATTTATTTATTTGACAGAGAGAAACACAGCAAGAGAGAGAACACAAGCAGGGGGAGTGGGAGAGGGAGAAGCAGACTCCCCGCTGAACAGGGAGCCCGATGAGGGGCTCGATCCCAGGACCCTGAGATCATGACCTGAGCCGAAGGCAGATGCCTAATGACTGAGCCACCCAGGCACCACATATCATTAGTTTTTGATGTTCCATGATTCATTGTTTGTGTATAACACCCAGTCCTCCATTCAGTACATGCCCTCTTTAATACCCATCACCAGGCTAACCCAACTCCCCACCCCCTCCCCTCTAGAACCCTCAGTTTCTTTCTCAGAGTCCATAGTCTCTCATGGTTCATCACCCCCTCTGATTTGCCCCCCTTCATTTTTCCCTTCCTATTATCTTCTTCTTTTTTCTTTAACATATAATGTATTATTTGTTTCAGAGGTACAGGTCTGTGATTCAACAGTCTCGCACAATTCACAGAGCTCACCATAGCACATACCCTCCCCAATGTCTATCACCCAGCCACCCCATCCCTCCCACCCCCCACCACTCCAGCAACCCTCAGTTTGTTTCCTGAGATTAAGAATTCCTCATATCAGTGACACCATATGATACATGTAGTTTTTGATATAGTGTTCAGTGATTCATTAGTTGTGTATAACACCCAATGCTCATCATATCACATGCCCTCTTAATAGCCATCACCCAGTTACCCCTTATCCCCCACCCCCCTCCCTTCTGTAACCCTTAGTTTGTTTCCCAGAGTCCAGAGTCTCTCATGGTTTGTCTCCCATTTCATCACATTCTTGTTACAGGCCATAAAAAGAAGGAAAGACAGAAGGCAGAAAAGGAGTGGAAGGGACTCCAGCAGATGAATTAGCTTTCTTTGATCAACTTTCCTATAAGATCCACAAAACAAACTTAAGGTTGCCTCCTATTAACCAGAACTTAGTCAGATGTCTAAACTTAGCTACAAGAGAGGTTGGCAAATATAGTCCTTTAATCCAAGCATCAATATGTAAAGCTAAAATTTGGAGTCCTTCTATTAAAAAGAAGGGGATGGGGTGACCAGGTGATGGGTATTAAGGAGGGCACGTGTTGGGATGAGCACTGGGTGTTATACACAACTAATGAATCGTTGAACACTACAACAAAAACTTATGATGTACTATATGTTGGCTAACTGAATATAATGAAAGTTTTTAAAAAGAAGGGGAGAAGTAACACTGAGTGAGCAACTAGCAGGCTCAGCCACATGCAGGACCACTGTGTATAGTTGTGCTGGCTTATGCAGTGCATGACTCCATTAACATAGACTAAAATGTGAATGCCATCACCTGGAGTTAACTGTTCAATGTGGAGGCCTCATCCATATAGTATAGATGTAATTTGGAAGCCATATGAATGAGAAAGAAGTGAAAGGTGAAAAGAGAAGAGGAATAAGTGAGAGAAGTTGCCAAAATTTTAAACCAGAATGATAAGAGAAAAAATGGTTATGACCAAAAAAATATGAATTCAGAGGTGGCACAGGTTAGGGAAGAGATACTATTCTTTTTAAAAGGAGACTAATATGAGTCAAAGGCCTCCTATATGGAATACACATTTTTTATAGATCTGGACTCTTATTCATAGTCATATTTCACTTTGTAAAGGTGATCTGATAAACCTAGCGTTATGACTGCAACTACCTGTAGAAAAGTAGACATTTGTCTAGTGGATCTTGTTCATGAGTTGGCTTCTCAACTCCTATTGCCCAGTGTACAATGGCCTTTCAAAGTGTGGAATTATTTGGACCATAATTTTTCTTTTCTAACATGCCCCTGTCTGGATGGGTAGAATAACACTGGAAAAATTTTGGATCTTACTTCAATCGGATTATTTAGTGTTTCAGCTATGCTCCCAGTGTATTGGAATTACACCTGATATATAGTAGCTATTTTATTTGCTAATTTTTTCAAAAATATTAAGATCTTCATATAAAGAAGTTGCTACGGCCAATGTCCAAGAGGTTACTGCCTGTGTTCTCCTCTAGGACTTTTATGGTTTCAGGTCTCACATTTAGGTCTTTAATCCATTCTGAATTTATTTTTGTTTATGCTGTAAGAAAATGGTCCAGTTTCATTCTTTTGCATGTTGCTGTCCAGGTTTCCCAACAATATTTGTTGAAGAAATTTTTCCTGTTGGATATTCTTTCCTGCATTGGAGAACAGTAAGGAGGTTCCTCAAAAAATTAAAAGTAGACCTACCCTATTGATCCAGCAACTGCACTACTAGGTATTTACCCAAAGAATACAAAAATACTAATTCAAAGGGATACATACACCCTGATGTTTATAGCAGCATTTCCTACAATAGCAAATTGTGGAAATAGCCCGTGTCCATCAACTGATGAATGGATAAAAAAGATGTGGTGTGTATATATATATACAACGGACTATTAGCCATAAAAAAGAATGAGATCTTGCCATTTGCAAGGACATGGATAGAGGTAAAGAGTATTATGCTAAGTGAAATAATCAGAGAAAGGCAAATATCATATGATTTCACCCATAAATGGAATTCAAGAAACAAAGCCAATAAGCAAGGCGGAAAAAAAAAGAGAGAGAGAGAGAGGAGCAAATCAAGAAACAGACTCAACTATAGAGAACAAACTGATGGTTACCAGAAGGGAGGTGGGTGGGGAATGGGTTAAACAGGTGGTGGGGATTAAGGAGTGCCCTTGTGATGAGCACTGGGTGATGTATGGAAGTGTGGAATCATTATATTGTGTGTCTGAAACTAATATTACACTGTATGTTAACTAACTGGAATTTAAATAAAAACCTAAAAAAATTCTTTAAAAAGGGATCATACTATATGCTAGCCAGATATTGATCTAGGTGCTAGGCAAACAACAGCAAACAAAACAATCTTCCTGTCCTCCAGGGTAGGGGTGGAGGGGACAGTGATGAGTTATAGTGAAAATTACAGTAAGGATAGGGAGTGCCAAGGGAGTTGTTATTTTAAATAAAGAAGTCAGGAAAGACCTCTCTATTAAGGTGATATTTAAGTAGAGATCTTTGAGAAGTGAATGAATATCATATGAATATCTGTGGGAAAGCTTTCCAGGCAGAGGGAACATCAAGTCTAAAGGCACTTGAGGCTGAAGGTAGAAGGTAGAAGCAGGAGAATTGAGTCAGAGATGAAAGTGGCAGGGATCTTGAAGAGAATGATTATCCTTTAAGTCATGATAAAGACAAAAATAAACACATGAACAAATGAACAAATAAATAAGTGGATGATAAAATGAGCTCCAAGATTAGATGAAATATTTCAAACTTGTTTGAATAAATTATAACTTTTTTGGTAATGATGGAACATTTTCTTAAAGAAAGGAAGCTATTTCTTTTTATCATATGCAATTCAAATAATTCTTTAATAATTGCACATATTAATCCATTCTCTCTCTCTTATACTGTGCTGGACTAATTTAGAACAGATTAAATTTAAGAGTACCAGATTTCAAAGCTGAGGCTCAAGTACATTCCGTGTGAATTTGTAATGTTTATTGTCTGACATATAAACACTTCCCTACCTAAAATCTAAACCAAACTGTCACTTCTGTGATTTGCTCATCTAACCTACACCAGATTTAAAGTCCTAAACTTATTGCAGATTATAAGGAAATTAACAGCCTCTCTGTGCCCAGAAGGGATGGATTTCTTTTTAATTAAAAATAAATAATGTAGAGGCACCTGGGTGGCTCAGTCAGTTAAGCGTCTGACTCTTGATATCAGTTTAGGTCTTGATCTCAGGGTGGTGAGTTCAAGCCCCATGCTGGGCTCCACGCTGGGCATGGAGCCTACTTAAAATATTTTAAAAAATAATAATAAAATAAAAAGTAGATTCTATTGTCTAAATTTAAAACACAATAGTGAGTGACATGTTTTTATTCCAAAACAGGCCATTTTAATCATGTAAAAGAAATAATGAAGAGTCCATAAAGAAGCTTGTTATTTCAGACCATACTGGCACAGTGTCCAAGAACATGGACTCAAGAAGTCAACTGTACAATTAGGAATTCACTGAGCACCAGAGTCACAGATTGGGAATCACTTTCTATAACTTGAGAAGTGAATAAACTGAAATTAATGAATATGTGTAGGAGACAAGAATAACTATTCACCTGCTGTGACAGAGACTGGCTAGGTGGTCAGTAAAAACTTTTTCTTTCTTTTAAGATTTTATTTATTTATTTGACCGAGAGAGAGAGAGCACAAGCAGGGGGAGCAAGCTTTTTCCTTCTTCCTCATCTTTCCAGACACACATCTAGAATAAATTTCCCACCCTCTTTTGCAATTCAGTGGCAGGGACTGAATTCCATTTGACAAGATATGAGTAAAAGATGTGTATCATTTCTAAGAGAGGCCAGTGAAAATTAATAAACAATCTTTCATGGGGTTTTCCCTTCCTGGGCAATGTTGGCAGTAAGTAATGAGTAATTAAACATTTATTCTTTGTGGGTTCTGATTTCCATGTCTTAAATGAGCACAGATTTGTTTTTTAATCACAAAATGCAAGGATTAGGTTGAACCAATTAATCCAGAATAAGTACTTAATATTTACTCAATATTGCACATTGTTTAATCTTCCTTGAGCAGTTGTCATCATATGACTACCCAGAAATTAAAATAAACTTCCAATATCTAGCCACTACTTGCTAAATTACATCTAAACTCCTTAACTTGGGACTCAAAATCTCTTCAAGTCTAAATTTCCTAATGTGTAAAACGGAGTTAATAATGCCTATATGTTAGGGATAAGATGTAAGACATCTAGCTCAGTATCTAGGGCTCATTATTAGTGCCCAGAGTGAATCAAATACATATTTTCAACCTCATCTACCAATTCTCTTGTACACACATATATCCTCTTAGTCATATTTCAGTCAACCTATTCCTTAAATATACTCTAAAGGACTATCTCCTGAGTATCATTTGTAGTATGCACTTTTAAGTTTTGCTATATAATTGAATATCAGTTAAAAATATTATTATTGCAATTATATAAGAAAATGTCCATTTTTTAAAGATGCACAATAAAATATATAGGAGTAAAATAATATGATGTCTGAGATTTGTTTTAAAATGCTTCAATAAAGAAAAAAGGATAAATAAAACAAATGTGGCAAAATGTTGATAACTAATCTGGGTAACAGATATTTAGGGGTTCATTATATTATTTCTACTTTTGCATATGTTTAAAATGTTCATAATAAAAAAGATAATTTAAGATGTGAGATTGGCAGGTAAGCAAGAGTCCTTAGAGGTCATGATTTCATACAGGATGAAGAGGCAATCAACTTTTTACAATCAACTGATTACAATTACAGGGGCTGGAGGCAGAAAGAATTCCCTTGTTTATCTTCCCCAAACCAAATGATAGCAAGTAGGCCTTAGTAACTTTGTGGAAGAAAAATGATCTTAAGATTATATGCAAACAATGAATCATGGAACACTACATTAAAAACTAATGATGTATGGTGATTAACATAACATACTAAAATAAAATTAAAAAAATAAACTACTGGAAGCTGGGAAAAAAAAGACTGACCAACTTTTTAGAAGCCTTGTTTTCTTTAATAAAAAGGCAAAAACTTGGAAATTTTAAATTATTGTGATTTTGATTTTAAACATCATCCAAATTCTCAGAATTGTGTAAGTTTGGCCAGATATTAGTGTAAACAGAAAGGATATCAGAAGAATCCTAAATTATGGAGAAGCATGATGAATATTTTAAAACTGTTTTCTAGAGGAAAGCATCCTGTGCAGGGTATATCTAGGACAAAGGGAACCTTATGGAATGATGTCTTGGTGGGTGTTCTTAGTGCAAAAGAAAGGACAGTAAGTAAATTAATAAACAATTTTTTACATATATAGAGGATTTTCAACTGGGCAAAGCACACCATTTAATGCCTTGTTTTTTCACCAGAAAAAAAATGAAATTTTTGAGTTAGACTTCTGAGATACCTTCTAGTTGCAAAAGCCTATTCTTCTCTAAGTTAAGGCATTTTTTATTTCCCTTATGCTCTTTTCAATGTAAAGACCAACGAGTAATATCTATTAGAGCTTCCAGTGATTTATCCTGAAAAATCTGTATGAATTTCAGAAGGACAAAGTAAAACCTTAAAAAAAACACCTTGCAAAACACTTGAGAGAAATGTATCAGCCAAATCTCAGTTCATAAGAAAGGTGAAGAAATTAAATTTAAAATGTAATTTTTAAACTGAACATTACAGTGATACACTATAATGATTATACTGTAATGATTTTTAAACAAGTCTGAGTTGCATATGCAACAAGGAATCTCTTGCAGAGATAAGAAGGAAAAAGGCAGAGAAATTACAGATATTTGAGGAGCTTAAACTAGCTCAGTACATCACTCCACACTAGAATGCTTACCTTTGATTATTAAATACTTTGATTCCTTACTCAAATTATTTGTCTCTATTCTAGAAAGAAGCTGAATCTAGAGTGGGATTTTGGAAAAACAATAAGATTCACAACCAAAAGATATGGATCTGAATCCCAATACCACCACTTATGTGATGGAGGCCAAATTACTTTATAATTCAATATCAATTTTTTTTAAGTAAGCTTTACACCCAATGTGGGGCTTGAACTCATAGCTGTGAGATCAAAAGTTGCATGCTCCACTTACTGAGTCAGCTAGGTGCCCCAATTCAATCTCAATTTTTATAAAATGAAAATATACTGACTTAAAGAAAATACAATAAATATGATATATATATTTTAAAGATTTATTTATTTTAGAGAGAGTGTGTGTGAGTGGGGGGAAGGGCAGAGGGAGAGAGAGAATCCCCAAGCAGACTCCCCACTGAGTGCAGATCCAGACTTGGGGCTCAATCCCAGGACCCTGAGATCATGACCTGATGGAACTCAAGTCAGCCACTTAACCGACTGAGCCACCCAGGTGCCCTGAAAATGCAGTTTATATTGAGGAAATCAGAGAAAGCCTGAGTAGGGAAAATTTAAAGCTAGCCAGTCATATAAATGGTCATCATGTAAAAGTAGTACAGTTCAGGAGACCAACATCATGTTGACATCTGTAAAGCTTCTATTAATTCTAGAGATAAAAACATGTAGGCATGGGAAAATGGCCATTCACAAAACATACATACATGCCTTAATTGTGAATCATCTATTAAGATATTGACTACTTTTTTAAGATATTTTATTTATTTATTTGAGAGCAACAGAAATAGCAAGAGAGCACAGCAGGAAGGAGGGGAAGAAGCAGACTCCCCGCTGAGCAGTGAGCCTGATGCGGGGCTGGATCCCAGGACCCTGCCAAAAGCAGACACTTAACAGACTGAGCCACCCAGGTGCCCCTAAGATATTGATTATCTGAATAAAAATATGTATGAAAGTAATTGTGGTGTACCAAGGTGGGATAGTGAGGATCATTCACATTGTGTGCAAGCAAAAAAGAGTTGTATTATCTGTAGAAAATTTAAAAACAGCAATAAAACCAACAAAAATCTGGTCTGTTTGAATTATCACCATGCTCTGGAAATTTTAAACAACATCAATGATAAAATACACTTTTTCAGAAAAATATTTTGTCTAAGGTCCAAACAATTGATGAAGTTACTGTTGCGTTTTATTAATATATATGTAAGCTTCAAATGAGCACATACTCATTACTAAGCACTATATCGTTACCATTAAGCAAATTCAGAGAATTCCCAATTATATTAATGGCACCTCACACACACAGACTCAGCTACAGGAATGGCTTAGAAGAGTAAGTTCAAAATGGTTTAGAATCACTGAAGCTTGTTTTGGGTGCAGTTCATGTTTCAATCATCTGGTCCAACATCTTTGTTTCAAAATAATTACAGTGCAGTGAATGTCTCTACTTTTGAAGCAGGGCTCAGTATGCCTTTTTTATTAGTTTCCTATTGCTGTTGTAACAAATTACCACAAATTCAGTGGCCTAAAACTTTAAAATGACTGCAATTTTCCCTTCTGTAAATGCCAAAATTAGTCTGTGCCCTTTCCCTGCCTCCAGAAGTTGTCATGGAGATAAATGACTGGAATGGCACCATATTCTGAATAAATCATAGATGTTTACACACTATGTCAAGCCTGGCTTGATAACATCTCCCAAATAATTCAGAGCAAAGGCTCAAATCCCAAACTTCTGGGCCTCTAACCACAATGCTACCACCTCCTAAGGAGGACTCCCTTTCTTCTAGTTTCCAACAGCATGTTCCTTACTTCCTTTTGAGCCCCCACCTACAGCATCCTTCAAGTCCATATTACTACTGACAGCCTGTTTAAGGCAATTTATGCTTTCCCTATCATGCTCCTCAAAATCCTTCCAGTCTTCACCCACAGCCTGATTCCAAAACCACTCCCACATTTTAAGTACTTGATACAGCAGCACTCCACTTCCGGTACCAGAGTCTTGTAGCAATTTTCTACTGCTCCATAACAAATTACCACATAATTAGTAGCTTAACACAATACCCATAACTATCTCACAGTCCTGTGGGTTAAGAGTCCAGATACAGCTCAACTGGGTCCTCTACTCAGGGTCTCACAGGACCAAAATCATGGTATCAGCCAGGACTACAAGCTCGTCTGAGACTTTAAGTCCTCTTCCAAGTTCACTGGTTGTTGGTAGAATTTAGTTCCTTCCAACTATAGAGTGAAATCCCCATTTTTTTGCTGGCTGTCAGCCCGAGAGCATTCTTAGCTCCCAGAGGCTACCCTCAGGTCCTTGCCACATGGCCCGCTTGTCTCACAACACAGATTTTTGCTTCTTTAAGGCCAACAGGTGAACATTTGCAGCTGCTTGTCTCACTTAAGGACTCACCTGATTAGGCCAGACCCACCCAAGATAATGTCCCTTTTGATTAACTCAAAATTAAATGGTTAGTAACTTAAAATGAAGGAATGAAATCCCCTCGTATTCACAAGGCTTTGCCACACCAACAGGAGGGAATTATACAGAGCATGTATGCTAGGGGTGGAAATCGTGAGGCCATCTTAAGAAATCTGCCCACTCTCCCCTTTGACCTTGGATACTGTCTTGGTTTCCTGGCCTTACAATGTTGCTGAAGTGTTCCATGTTCTTATTCTCCTCCCTTTGCCCAGTTTGTATTTCCTAGTTCTTGGACAGAGATGCCTCTGGCTTTGAAGTAGTCTTTTAATGGTTTATTTCTTATTCTCCACAAAATCAGAGAGAAGTAATTAAGCCAGTTTTCTTGCTCGTGAGTAACCTGGAAAAGGCCACCACAGGCAGAATCGTATGCAGCCAGTAATCTTTATTCTTCCCCAGTCCCTCAGGCAATGTGTATGGACACATGTTCATGGATATTTAAGAATGTATGAACTAGACAAAGTCAATACAGTAAAGGAAGTTTGATTTTTAAAAATCTGTCTAGTATGAAGTATTTAACACTCCCCTACCCATTTCAAAGCGTATTTTTTGTAAAATGAAAAGTCTAACAAATGTTTTAAATATTTTTAAGAATTAGCTAAAAAGAATCCATAGAGAAACCTAGCTTTGTGCACAGTTGTTGCTGCTAGTTGTATGTATCTCTAGTTCAGCTCTTGCCTAGAAAATAATTCATCAGTTAAGTTTAACTTTTATTTTTATTCTGTGTCCACCAGGGGAAAAAAAAACCTCACTTCTCCCCCTTCTCCGCTCTGATAAATCTTTTCTTGAATGACCATGCTGTGGTTTGAGTTTTCAGAGTATTTGCTGTATGCACTATAAACATTGTGGCTTCCTCTAACTAGTTTTAGCAATCAAGGTCAGAGGGTTTATGGGGACATGCACAAACCTTTATACATCTGTAAAGATAACTGAAACATGCACTCCTAAAAGTCATCAGATGAGAAGAAACCCCTCCATCTATACAAAATCACTGGTCCATTTTTGGAGTCTGGCGAAGTATCATTTAAAAATGTTCATTTTACATTACTATGTAAATGTATGCTATTGTCCATAGCATTATAAAAGGGAAGTCACTCTACCAGGCTTTATACTTATTAATTTCTGCTAGCTTTCAGGTAACAACTTCGGTACCAGAAGAGAAGCAGGTCCTGAAGCAGGTCCAGTGTCCTGCTCTTCTAATGTGAACTGGGCTGCATTCACCGGTCTGACAGGTTCAGGCCCCAGCTCTTATCTCCACAGAGTATTCATCAAATATTTTGCCACATATATCAAAGAAAATCAGAAAGCTATACTTACTCAAATAGCAGGAATTAACTGTTACATAGGAACTTCTAATCCCCAAACCATATACACAGCTTAACAGGCCTGAGGAAACTTCACTGCAGGAAACAATAATAAGCATTTAAAAACAGGCATAAATCACTTTATATTAAGACATGACAAAGAGATTATATACCTGAAAAAAACCTGAAGTGTCAAATAATTTGAAATATCTTTTAAAAGTCAATTACAGATATAGTCCTAAGAACCAAAAGAAATTTATTCATAAAATTTCTTACTTGACCAGTGGTGAGAACCAAGAAACACTATACCAAGAAATGCTCAACTAAGACCCCACTAATAGTCTTTAAGCTGGCTCATACAAGAGAACAACTGGAGTAGCTCATGATTATTAGCTAGAAAGAATGTCCTTCTGTATGTCTTTCAATTGCACAAGGACATACATTTAACCACTAGGGTCTGTGCAAGTAGCATCATAGTATCTATAGACTTAGCTGAGTCACAGCTTCCAGAGTGCTATTCCTTGTCTACCTTACATAGCTGTTTCACCACTCCTGCTGATTTCTTTGTTGGCTCCTTGTTCTTTTTCTTCTCCTTTATTGGTTTTTGCTTTTTCTCTTTCTCTTTTGGCTCCTTTCTCTTCTGCCCGTCCACTGTCAGTTCCTTCCTCTCTTCCATGGTTGCCTTCTTTCTCTTCTTCGTCATGAACACTGGTGTAAACTGCTTTGTTATAGCCTTCCCGGTTCCGAGCAATTTCAATGGCAAAAAATTGTATCCTGGGGGCTGAAAGGTGAATAGAATTGATCATTGTCCTAGTCACAGTTACTTCTCTAAACCTACGGAAAACTGAACTAACAGTCAAAGCATTCCAGTACAGTCATAAACTTCACAGATGTGGAATTCTAATCTTGTTAAATGAGGCTGAAAATACTTAACCAGCTTATCCCACACTCAACAAACAGTAACATGATCTTTAAATATGTAACAAATAAAATGACCCCCAAACTATTCAGGTCACAAATCCATCCATAAAACCAGATCCCTCACTCTCCTTATACAGAAACCATCCAGAGGCAAGAATCTCACCAAAGATGGTGTTTTCCTCGGTGTAGCCCTGGGAACAATCCAGTCGCAGCAAAGTACCATAGTTGAAGTCTTCTACAATCCCATCAAACTTCAAGCAGAATGGCCTCCACTTCTATAAAGGCAAAAAAGATGCCTTAGCTGACAAATGCAGGAGGCTGGTGAAGTCAGGCCAGGAGAAGGGTTTCCACTTCCTCAGTAAGGAAAACTCCCATAGTGAAAGAGACTAGGACTGAGTTGATTTCGACTTTCAGTAGCATTAAGTTTCCATGCTATCTATTGTCTTTAGACTGGTACTTCCCAACATGAACAATATTTTACCTTGACAAAATATTTAAATCCTCGACTGCAGAATTAAAATTGGATTTCTTAAATGTATTCATTTTTGCTTTTACGTTATGGTTAACTCAGCCCAAAATAGTTATTCACCCCCACTGAAGCACAAATGAGACAAAGGCAGCAGGAATGTGGCCACAAAGTCACAGTTAAATTTTAAGAAAGAAGTCCGCTCCCTGCTCCTTGGGAGCCTGCTTCTCCCTCTGCCTTTCTCTCTCTCTGCCTCTCTCTCCGTCTCTCATGAATAAATAAATAAAAATCTTAAAAAAAAAAAGAAGTCCATTGCTAGAGGTACTTTTCCAAAGATCAGTAACTAACAGTCAACAGTAACAATGTTAAAAGTTTACATACATCATAAACCAAGTAACAATGTTAAAAGTTTACATATATGGTAAACCAAGGACCTACTCTGAGAAATCTTTTCCCCACTATAAGAGTTTTAGCACACTGTAAAAGTAGGATAATCAGATAAGCAATGGGAAACCTAAGTTCTCCTATTATCCATGGCCTATGATAATGTGAACCTAAATCCGGAGAATTCAAACACCTCCCTGTATCCTATTTGCCAGTTCTCCATCCAAACCTTTTTTTTTTTTTTCCAATTTGCCAATTCTCCATCCAAGCTAAACTACTAACATAAGAAAATTTGCTCCTTCTCCCCTGAAAGGGCTGGGTAGGAAGGGATGAAATGTCCAAGTCAAAGAAAAGAAAAAACAGATCCCATGAACATAAAAAACTCATAAACCAGAAAAATATTTATTTCATAACATAACTTACTTATTAGTTGATTATAACTACATAAAAGCCCTGGTTCTTTACATATTTCCTTAAAACATACTAAAAAAAGTTTAATTGTATAAAATTTTTTTAAGATTTTATTTATTTATTTGACAGCGACGAGAGAGACAGAGAGAGAGAGAACACAAGCAGGGGGAGTGGGAGAGGGAGAAGCAGGCCTCCTGCTGAGCAGGGAGCCCGATGTGGGGCTCAATCCCAGGACCCTGGGATCATGACCCGAGCCAAAGGCAGATGCTTAACAACTGAGCCACCCAGGTGCCCCTAAAAATGTTTCCACAATCAATAATTGTTGGTCAGATGCTTGGCAATATTTGAGAGAATTCTTACCTCTTTAGCTGATTCTGATTTGAGCTCTTCTGGATCCAATACATCTATCCTGAGTTTCTCAAAATTTTCCCGAAACTCTGAATAGATTTGGTCATCCACTTTGGTGAGTTTCAGGAACTGTGGGTCAACTGATGAAATCAGCTGCCAGACACAAGACAACACACAGATACTAGTCTCTAATTTACTACACTTCTATCCCCCCTTCCCCAGAAAATATTTATGGTTCTAAGGGCAGAAGAGTTATTAGGAAGTACAGACAGACGAGGTCCCAGATGAAATCATGACACAGTTTTCAAGGGCCATAACATACTACTGTCCCTGCCACCAGTTCAAACCCTTTTGGTCCTAGTACCGCCTGGCTATTGCCCTCTGTGAATTAATTGTTCATTCAGTCATCAAACATTTATTAATTGCCTACTATGTAATCATTTTGCCAGTTAGCAGAACACTGGGCAAAGAAGTACAACTCCTCTTTGTCAAAACAAAATTCACTGCCACCCCCTCGTTCTCTGTGGGTAAAATCTTACAGTAATAAAAATTATCTCCAAAATACATATGCTTAACTTGCTGAGAATAGTGATTAGCAAAGAACCATACCCTACAATTACATGCTTAATTCTGCTTAATAATGAAGACAGACAACTCACCTTGTAGTAGACTTCAGCATGCTGCATTGCTTTCATGGCCCAAGCCATCTCAATATCAGGCTGCAAAGGAGTGAAGAATGCCAGGTCAGAATCTCCCAATCCTGCTACTAGAGAACAAATTAAGGAATTTTGTGGAGGTCTAGGTAATGTCAGTAACACTACCAAACTTGGTGTTACTGTCAAAGGATAAAAACTGGACTAACGGGTTTGGAAAATAGAAAACTTTTGTCCTTATGAAGGAAACTACCCACCAAAAGGAGCTGCCTACACAGTCTAGTCAACAGCATAAGCCACTGGCTCTTTGTCCAGCAGCTAGTGAAAGTGTGGGAGACTACATAAAGCAGTAGATAGATTGCCTTCTGAGGACTGAATTAAGCCACTGTAAAACTGATACAATATACTCACATATATCAATTAGTTGCTGGGAGAATAAAGATAATGGAAGTGAAATACCCTTTACTTTTGATAGTGTAACATGTTATAATCATCATTTGTGTTTATAAGATAATCAATTTCCCATCCATAACACTTAAAATTGAATCACTATTGTGAAGCAGGCTAGATTATAAATAAGCCTTACCAAATACCTACCACCTGTTCCATTAAAACCTCCCACTCCAGCTAGATGGATCTACTTCACTGACCCCAGCAAAGTCATTTGCATTTTTACCTCCATGCCTTACACCATGTCCTTTGTCCATCTATACTCTGAGGATCCAGTTAGAGATTCACTTTCTCAGTGAAGTCGTCCTCTACTGTCTCAGTTCTTAGGGGTTTCTTCTTCGGCTAAACTCCTTTGGATCTTACACCCTAATCTAACAAACATCAATCACATTTTTATTTGAGTGTTATTACTATTTCTCATGTCCCTGGGTCTTGTACCTCAAAAATATCATATGCTTTCTTCTTAAGAATCTAAACAAGACATACCATAATTTGGTGCCTCTTTACTGCATAATGAAATCACTCACTTTAAAAAATATTAATTTCTGACTCTCACCGCCCCCCCCCGATATTTTTATTTAATCAGTATAGATTGCGACCTGGACAATGGAAGGTATAAAAGCTTCTCAGGTGGTTCTAGTGCAGCAAAGTTTGGGAACTACTTCCACCGGCATTTGTCCTGGGTTTGAGGACCAAAAAGGTTTAGAATGAATGAAAAAGCACGGTTTCTGTCGGGTATGGAGTGGGTTCACAGAGGATATCAGCGGATTACAATTTCGTGGCAGGCCCTGCACACATAGCAGTCTAGCTGAGAGAGAGCTGGGGGTGAGTCATACTCACATCATTGCCATAAGACTCGGCTGGGAGAGAAAGAGCATGTGCCACAGACACCAGGTCCCCGGAAACCTGGGAAGGGAACAAAGGGGTGAGACGGTGTTCAAAGCTCGACCCGGCTCGACTTCCCCACTCACCCGACCCCAGAGTAGCGACTCACCGGTTCAACAGTTCCACTAGTCGTCTCCATGTTGCACCCCACAAAGCAACCGCCGGTTTCCCGGAAATGACTATTTGCGAGCTCTGCCTGAGCTGATTGGAAAGGGAGGGCCGAATAAGAGAGGCTTTCTTTCTGGATGCGCCTGCGCGCAACCTTCGTCGCCTGGAGGCGGTTGTCCCTCGCCCCTCCTTATCCGCCCTGCGCTTGCGCAAAGGTGTTGCGCTGCTGCACAGTCTGGGATACTTTGGACGTCACAGGTGGTTAAATGCTCATTAATAGCGGTGGTGATCATGCGAAAGCCTGAGTTAAAGCTTTCGCGTGCCCACTGCGCTGAGTGCCCAGCAGAGATTCGGATTCACGCTCTCCGTTTGTGCAAGCAGGCTTGTACACCAATACACACACACACACCCCAATACTCCAAGTAGGGAGTAAATCACAAACGAGGATGGTGCTAAGCAATGGAGTAGATGGATGAAGAATTTAGTCCCTGTTTTGGAAGAAATACGTACAGCGAGATAGCATATAAAGTAGTCATCACGAAATAGCATCGTGTATATGGGAACACAAATAGGGGTTAAAAAAACTGAGTCATGAAGGGCAACCAGCAAAGTAGGCGAAGCAGGTAGGGAAGGACACTCCAGGGAGAGGGGAGTGCATGTACAAAAGCACTGGAGAACTAAACACCATGGGACATTGAAGCAAAAAAAAAAAAAAAAAAAAAAAAAGCTGCAGTAAGAGTGTACTCATTTGTGAATTGAGGGAAAAGTTGAGCTTTCCATGCTGAATATCAGGAATTTGAGACTTTAACCTAAAAGCAATTGTAAGCTGATAGGGACCTTCGAATAGACAGTTTCCTGATTATGTTTGAGTCTTAAGAAGATCACTAAAACACAACGTGCAAGATACATTTGAGGAAGGCAGTTTTGGAAGCAGATAGACCAAATTGAAGGCACTAGGTGATGAAAACCTAAACCAAGGCAATAGCAGTTGAGACGATTTTAAGAATTAATAAGGAAAATAAAATCCGTAGAACTTTCTGACTAACTGGATACGGGAAATAAAGAAGAATCAGGATTCCAGTATGAGTCCCAAATTCCAGAATAAGATTTGGGAATGCATGCATTGAGCTAAAAACAACAACAAGAGGAGGGACGATGAGTTGAATTTGAGGAGCTGAGTTTGAAGAGCCTATGGGACATTCAGATGGAGTTGACTAGTTACAGGGAGATCTAATGAGAGAGATAAATCTGATAGCTGTTTCTTTAGGTTTAATTGAGCTGTTCAAAGGAAACTATGAAGAACTGTAAAGACACAAAGATCAGCAGGCCAAAGAAAGGGCTATTTATGAGGAAGAAAAAAGGCAGAGAAAAAAGAGTAAAAACAGAGAGAGAGCAAGGTGAATCGTGTCCAATACCCTGGGTTGAGTACACTAAGCCCACAATGTCAAGAGGTCATTGACAACCTTAGCAAGAGCAGTTCTGGTGGAATGGTGA
>NW_027397102.1:2107065-2120814 GCF_003265705.2 Callorhinus ursinus | reverse complement strand
TCACCATTCCACCAGAACTGCTCTTGCTAAGGTTGTCAATGACCTCTCGACATTGTGGGTTTAGTGTACTCAACCCAGGGTATTGGACACGATTCACCTTGCTCTCTCTCTGTTTTTACTCTTTTTTCCCTGCCTTTTTTCTTCTTCATAAATAGCTCTTTCTTTGGCCTGCTGATCTTTGTGTCTTTACAGTTCTTCATAGTTTCCTTTGAACAGCTCAATTAAACCTAAAGAAACAGCTATCAGATTTATCTCTCTCATTAGATCTCCCTGTAACTAGTCAACTCCATCTGAATGTCCCATAGGCTCTTCAAACTCAGCTCCTCAAATTCAACTAATCATCCCTCCTCTTGTTGTTTTTAGCTCAATGCATGCATTCCCAAATCTTATTCTGGAATTTGGGACTCATACTGGAATCCTGATTCTTCTTTATTTCCCGTATCCAGTTAGTCAGAAAGTTGTACGGATTCTTTTCCCTTATTAATTCTCAGAATTCATGTCAAAATACATCTCAACTGTTATTTTGAGGTAATTTTTGTGTGTGGTATAAGATATGGTCCAGGGCACCTGGATGGCTCAGTCGGTTTAGAATTTGCGTTAGGCTCAGGTCATGATCTCAGGGTCTTAGGACTGAGTCCTCTGTTGGGCTCCCTCCTCAGCAGGGAGTCTGTGTCTGCCTCTCCTTCTGCTCCTCCCCTGCCCTGCTCATGTTATCTCTCTCTCTCTCTCTCAAATAAATAAATAAATTCTCTAAAAAAAATTTTAGGGGCGCCTGGTTGGCTCTGTCATTGATTGTTTGCCTTCGGCTCAGATCATGATCCCAGGGTCCTGGATCGAGCCCTGTGTCAGGCCCCCTGCTCCGTGGGGAGCCTTCTTCTCCCTCTCCTACTCCCCCTGCTTGTGTTCCCTCTCTCTCTATCAAATAAATAAATTTTAAAAAATCTTAAAAAAAAAGAAATTTAAAAGATACTGGTCCAGCTTCGTTCCATTGCATGTGGCTGACCAGTTTTCCCAACACCATTTATTGTAGAGACTATTCTTTTCCCATTGTGTATTCTTGCTTCCTTTGTTGTAAGTTAATTGACCGGATATGCATGCCTTTATTTTTGAAGTCTCTGTCTTGTTTCATTGACCTATGTGTCTATTTTTATGTCAATGTCATATTGTTTAGATTACTATAACTTTGTAATATAGTTTGAAATCTAGGAATGTATTGACTCGAGCTTTGTTCTTCTTTATCAATTTTGCTTTGGTTGTTCAGGACCTTTTGTAGTTCCACACAAATTGTAGTATTGTTTGTTCCATTTCTGTGAAAAATGTTATTGGAATTTTGTTAGAGATTGCATTGAATCTGTAGATTGCTTTTGGTAATATGGATATCAGAAAAATGGTGACTTTTCCTATCTTTGATCATGGAATATCTTTCCATTTATTTGTGTCTTTTTTAATTTCTTTAATTAGTGTCCTATATTTTTCAGCATATAGGATCTTACCCACTTTGATTAAATTCATTCCTTGGTATTTTATTATTTTTGATGCAATTGTAAATGGGATTTTGGGGATAAGTGGGATGAGATGTTTTCTTAATTTCTTTTTCTGATAATTCATTGTTAATATATAAGTATGCAACAGATTTTTGTACATTGATTTTATACCTTGTAACTTTATTGAATTTATTAGTTCTGGGTTTTTTGGTGGAGTCTAAAATCGTGTCATCAGCCAATAGTTACAGTTTTACTTCTTTCTTTCCAGTATGGCTACCTTTTATCTTTTCCCTGCCTAATTGCTCTGGCTAAGACTTCCATTTCTATGTTGAATAAAAGTGGTGAGACTGGGCATCCTTATATTGCTCCGGATCTGAAAGTAAAAGCTTTCATCTCTTCACCATTGAGTATAACAATAGCTGTTGTCTTGACTTATAGGCTTTAATTATGTTGACGTACATTCCTTCCATACCACCTCTGTTGAGAGTTTTTATCTGTTTTCTTTATCATTTTCTTTTTGCTAATTAGTGTGTTTTCTTTTCAGGTTAAAGCAGTCTCACCTGCTAGATGGATCTGGCAGTGGCTGCAGAAGTGGCACGTGGTGGGGGGGCAGGTCACTCACCCACTGAGTCTGGCTGTGGCCATGGAAGTGGTATGGAAGGGTGGGTTATTGTAGTGTCTTAAGGTAGGAATTTATAGACTTAAGAACTTTCTTCTTTACTAAAACATGTATTTAGTGGTATAAATTTCCCTCTCAGCACTGTTTTTAGTTGCATCTCATATACTGTACTATGTTGCATTGATATTTTCATTTAGTTCTAATTATTTTTTATTTCCTTTGGATTTCTAATTTGACCCATTGATTATTAAGTGTGTTATGTACTTCCCAAGTGTTTTGAGATTTTCCTGTTGTCTTTCTGTTGTTTTCTGGTTTGACTACATTCTTGTCAGGTAATACACTGTGTATGATTTCAGTTCTTTTATAGTGGATGAGATATTTCTTACATTCCAGGAGATGTTCTCTATTCCTTATGCTTCAATGCATCTGTTCATATTCATATCAATCTCCTCCTTGCCTTAATTTGATAATTGTGCATTTGCAAGATGGGTCTGTGATTTCCTACTTCTCCATCTTCATTTTATTTCTGTAACCACAGAGAAGCCAAAATTTCAAGAGGAATATCAAGTTTCTTCTGCTTATTTATTTGGGGGTATATCTGCTGCAGTGGATTTTAGGTCAAAGTAATAATTTCTTGGTTGTTTTTAAAATAGTTTTCTGTAGGTGGCAGGAGAGTGTCACAAAAAAGAATCAACTGCTCTTCCTTTCCTTCACTCACTGTGTTGTTTTGTTTTTTTTTTTTAAACAGATTGGCATATTTCTGCTGCCATGCATATTGGGATACTCCCTTGAAATATATCTTTAAAAATATCTTTGCCAACTTGAGAAATGAAAAGAGTATTATTTTTTAAAGTGGTCTTTTAAAATTGTTAGGTTGAATTTTCTTTTGCACATTATATTGGCTGAATCCCACCCCTGCCCTCACCCCAACTTATTTTTTCCTTTGTATTGCTCATTGTCTAGTTCAGGATTTTAAAAGATAACTTACTGCTTTTTTTCATTATTATAACAATAATATATCTCATTATAAAAATTAGAAATTTTCATAATCCAAAGGAGAGAACAATACTCACAGTCTACCACAATTAAATTTTGATATAAATTGCCCAGTTCCTATGCTGTTATTTGGTGGATTTTTAGGGTTAAAATAATATATTCTATCTTGTTTTGCTTCCTAAATGTTATTATATCTTATTTTATTTTGAAGTTTTTATTTAACTTCCAGTTAGTTAACATACAGTGCCATATTAGCTTCAGGTGTAGAATTCAGGGATTCATCACATACATACACCATCCAGTGCTCATCACAACAAGGTCTCTCCTTAATACCCATCACACACTCAACCAAATTCTGCATATGAGTGAAATCATATAGTATTTATCATTCTCTGACTGACTTATTTCGCATAGCATAGTACTCTTTAGCTCCATCCACATCCTTGCAAATGGCAAGATTTCATTCTTTATTATTGCTGAGTAATATTCTATTGTATTTATATACCACTATGTTCTTTTTTTTATAGAAAGTCAATGTGCATATACGTTTATTATTATAATTATGGTCGTTAGCTGAATGAGAACAAATAACAGCTAAAAAGTTTTCAAATGACAGAAAAACACATTTGGGTAAGTTATGACACAATTTTTTGAGTATGTAGACAATAGAAATGTATTTTTTTTTTTTGCACCAATTGCAAATGCAAAGTTAACGATAAAATCAGGGAGCTGAAAGGTCAAAAGGGGCCTTAAACATATTCACTATCTTTTAAATTTTAGACAAAGGAGCTGAGAATATAGAAAACACAAACAAACAAACCCAACATTTACACCATAACAGTCTTTTTTTTTTTATGACTTCCAATTTTAACTCTTTTCTAAAAGCATTAGGGGCATTGAGACCCTTATTGTAGATTATGTATCATCTCCTCTTTGGCTATGAGGTGTGTAGTTTTGTTAACTAGAGACATCAGTGAGTTCAGTTTCTGAGACCAGTCATTTAATAAATTATTTGGATCCTTGGATCTCTGGAAGTTGATAATTCCTGCCAACCTGTCTACTTTAGCAAAGATGGTCTTGTTAACTACTAGATTCGAAAGAAAAGCTTCTGACTCATCGACAGACAAGTTGAGAAGCTGAGCCATCCTCTGCATTGTTATCCTTGTGTAATACTTGGCCATTATTCTAATATTATGTTCAACAACTCTGTTCTTCAAGTCTTTCCACCTTCTTTCACCTTCCTCTGTAGAACCAAAAACATCAGTTGCCGGACTCTCAAGAGACCCTTTTCTTAATTCCATTCCATAGTCTTCAACAAGTGTGGACCAACGCATCAGCTCCATTGTGGTAAAAAGCTTTAAAAGATCCTTGTATTTAGGAATTTCTTCTAACTTCTTGTCACCACTTATTCGGTGAACCAAATCTGACTGTTCGTTGTCAAAAGGAGCCAAAATCACATAGAGGACGACACTTTTCAGAGCCTGTTGCCACTTTTCACTTTCTGCCTGTATACAGGGAGTATCATATATTGCTCTGTAGTGCTTACAAATAGACAAATAAGATCCCTCATGTTGATCCACCTGAATCATTAAGTTATAATATTTCAATTTTAATTTCTCTGTATTTTCTTCCTGGAAAAATTTGGTGTTAATTTTCTTGCTGATGATTTGTGTACGAATGTAATCCTTCACAGCTAGGCAGAGCCTCATTTGCTCCAAGATAAACTCCACTCTCTCCTTCTTTTCCATTGACCCGTAGGTTTCCACCTGTAACTCCTGTAAAATGGAGGCGGCCTCTTTCACGTCACCGTTTTGCTCTTTTATAGTTGCTAACGTTTTCGTCAGTCGAGCACGCTCAATTTCAACATAAATCTTTCCTTCTGTAACCATTCGTAGGGTATCAATTAATCGAAGTTTGATTGGAAGGTCTGTGATTTCCTCAACGTAAGTACAGCACTGTTGAACCATTTTTGCAACAGCTTGTTTTAACTGACTCCATCTTTTTGACAAAAGCATAATATTTTCATTAAGTAAATCCCATTCTTTAGCCTCATAGCACATCTTCACTACTGCAACTAAGATGCGGGATGTAGACACCATATCAGAAGCAGTGCGGGTCTGTTTCTCCAAAGAGAGAAGGATTTCAATGACTTCTTGAAGTCTTCCTTCCTTGGCCAACTTCTCGCACTCGGGCAGTCGTTGATCCACCGTGGCGCTGTAGTCCACCTCCATCTAGACGATGCGCCCATCAGCCGGCTCCGAGCCGCCGTCCGCCATGGTCCCTGCCTGAACGTCCCTTGATGTCCCCCTGATTCGGCCACCACTCGTCACCCACATACCACTATGTTCTTTATCCACTCATCAGTCGATGGATATCTGGGCTCTTTCCCTAATTTGGCTATTGTTGATAATGCTGCTATAAAAATCAGGGTACAGAGGTGCCTGGGTGGCTCAGTTGGTTAAGCATCTGACTCCTGATTTCAGGTCATGATCTCAGGGTTGTGAGATTGAGTCCCACATCAGGCTCTACACTGAGCATGAAGCCTGCTTAAGATTCTCTCTCTCCCTCTGCCCCCCCCCATTAATCTCTTTCTTTCTTTTAAAAATAAAAAAATAATAAAATCTTTAAAAAATCAGGGTACATTTATCCCTTCAAGTAGTATTTCTGTATCTGTTGAGTAAATAGTTAGTAGTGCTATTGCTGGATCATAGTGTAGTTCAATTTTCAACTTTTTGAAGAGCTTTCATATTGTTTTCCAGAGTGGCTGCACCAGTTTGCATTCCCACAAACAGTGTAAGAGTGTTTCACTTGCTTTGCATCCTTACCAACACCTGTTTCCCATGTTGCTAATTTTAGTCATTCTGACAGGTGTGAGATGATATCTCATTGTAGTTTTAATTTGTATTTCCATAATGATGAGTGATTTTGAGCATCTTTTAATGTGTCCATCGGCCATCTGTATTTCTTCTTTGGAATAAAGTATATTCATGCTTTCTGCCCATTTTTTAACTGCATTATTTGTTTTCTGGGTGTTAAGTTTCAGCAGTTCTTTATAGATTTTGGATACTAGCCCTTTATCATATATGTAATTTGCAAATATATTCTCCCATTCTGTAGGTTGCCTTTTAGTTTTCTTGATTGTTTCCCTTGCTGTGCAAAACCTTTTTATTTTGATGTAGTTCAAATAGTTTATTTTTACTTTTGTTTCCTTTAGTTCAGAGGACCTATCTAGAAAGAACTTGCTATAACCAATGTCAAAGACATTACTGCCTGTACTCTCTGCTAGGATTATTGTGGTTTCAGGACTCATATTAAATTTTTAAATCCATTTTGAGTTTGTGTGTGTGTATGGTGTAAGAAAGTGGTCCAGTTTTATTCTTCTGTATGTTACTGTCCAGTTTTCACAACACCATTTGTTGAAGAGACTTTTTTCCCATTGAATATTCTTTCATGATTCATTGAAGAAAAATTGACCATATAGCTGTGGGTCCATTTCTGAGTTTTCTATTCTGTTCCATTGATCTATGTGTCTCTTTCTGCACTAGTACCATACTGTCTTGACCGCTAAGCTTTGCAATATAACTTGAAGTCCGGAATTGTGATGCCTCCACCTTTGCTTCTCTTTTTCAAGATTGCGTTGGCTATTTGGGGTCTTTCCGGTTCCACACAAATTTTAGGATTTTTCTAGCTCTGTGAAAAATGCTGGCAGTAATTTGATAAGGATCATTACATGTGTAGATTGCTTTGGGTTGTATAGACATTTTAACAATATTTTTTCTTCCAATTCATAAGCATGGAATGTTATTCCATTTCTTTTTGTTATGTTCAATTTCTTTCATAAGTGTTTTCTATTTTTCAGAGTACAGTTTTTTTACCTCTTTGGTTAGGTTTATTCCTATGTATCTTACAGTTTTTGGTGCGATTGTAAATCGGATTGATTCCCTGATTTTTCTTTCTGCTGCTTCACTATTTGTGTATAGAAATGCAACAGATTTCTGTACATTGATTTTTATCCTGCAGTTTGACAGAATTCATGAATCAGTTATAGCAATCTGCTTTGATGACACCCACAGCAACTGTCTGTCTCATGTCACGAACAGCAAAATGGCCCAGAGGAGGATAGTCAGAGATGCTCTCAACACACATAGGCTTGCCAGAAACCATATCAACAATGGCAGCATCACCAGATTTCAAGAACTTAGGACCATCTTCTAGCTTTTTTCCAGAATGACGATCTCTCTTCTCCTTCAGTTCAGCAAACTTGCAAGCAATGTGAGCTGTGTGACAATCCAGCACAGGTGCATATCCAGCACTGATTTGGCCTGGATGGTCCAGGATAATCACCTGAGCTGTGAAGCCAGCTGCTTCCATGGGTGGGTCATTTTTTCTGTCACCAGCTACATTGCCATGATGAACATCTTTGACAGATACATTCTTGACATTGAAGCCCACATTGTCCCCAGGAAGAGCCTCACTCAAAGCTTCATGGTGCATTTCAACAAACTTTACTTCAGTTACAACATTGAATGGAGCAAAGGTGACCACCATGCCAGGTTTAAGAACACCAGTCTCCACTCAGCCCACAGGGACAGTACCAATACCACCAATTTTGCAGACGTCCTAGAGGCAGATGCCAAGGGCTTGTCAGTTGGACGAGTTGGCAGCAGAATGCAAACCAGAGTTTCAAGCAGTGTGGTTCCACTGGCATTCCCATCTTTACGGGTGGCTTTCCATCCCTTGAAGAAAGGCATGTTAGCCCTTGGCTCCAGCATGTTGTCACCATTCCAATGAGAAATTAGCACAAATGCTACTGTGTCGGGGTTGTAGTCAATTTTCTTAATGTAGGTGCTGACTTCCTTAACAATTTCCTCCTATCTCTTCTGGCTGTAGGGTGGCTCAGTGGAATCCATTTTGTTAACATCAACAGTTAGTTGTTTTACACCCAGTGTGTAAGCCAGAAGGGCATGCTCAAGGGTCTGCCCATTCTTGGAGATACTTGCTTCAAATTCCCCAACACTAGCAGCAACAATCAGGACAGCACAGTCAGCCTAAGGCATGCCTGTAATCATGTTTTTAATAAAGTCTCTGTGTCCTGGGGTATCAATGATGGTCACATAATACTTGCTGGTCTTCAATTTCCACAGGGGGATATCAATGGTGATACCACATTCGTGTTCAGCTTTCAGTTTATCCAAGACCCAGGTATACCTGAAGGAACCTTTTCCCATTTCAGCAGCCTCCTTCTCAAAATATTCAATAGTTCTTTTGTTGATCCCACCACATTGGTAGATCAGATGACCAGTAGTGGTAGCCTTACCTGAATCTACGTGTCCAATGATGACGATGTTGATGTGAGTCTTTTCCTTTCCCACTTTGGTTTAGGTTGAGCATGGTTTTCCTGACACCTGTGTTCTGGCAGCAAACCCATTACGAAAAAACATATTTTGCAAATTTAATTACAATATGTCATGGTATTGGCCTTCTTTTGTTGATTTTGATGGGAATTCTCTGTAACTCCTGGATTTCAACGTCTATTTCCTTACCCAGATTAGGGAAGTCTTCAGCTATTGTTTCCTCAAATAAACCTTCTGCCCCCTTTAGTCTCTCTTCTTCTGGGATTCCTATAATACAAATGTTATTATGTTTGATGGAGTCACTGAGTTCCCTATGTTTATTGGCATGTTCCATGACAATTTCTTTCTTTTGTTCAGCTTCTTTATTTTCCAGGATTTTATCTTCTATATCACTTATTTTCCCTCTGCTTCTTCCATCCTTGTGGTAGTTACATCCAATCTATTTTGAATCTCAGTTATTATATTTTTCTATTCTGACTGTTTTTTAACTCTTTTTTCTCTGCAGTATGGGTCTCCCTGATGTCTTCTTTGCTCTTCTGTAGCCAAGCAAATATCCTTATGATTTTTGCTTAAAATTCTCCATCAGGCATGTTACTTTTATCTGTTTTGCTTAGATCTCTGGCTGTGACCTTTTCTTATTATTTCTTTTGGGATTAATTATTCCATCTTGGTATTTTGTCTAAGTCCTTGTCCTCTTGTGTGTGTTAGAAAAGCCTCTTATCTTTCCTGCTCCTGAGAGTAATTGCTTTATGAAGAAGAGCCATATAGTGTCCAGGGAGGGCCTGGTGCTTCAGGGTTTTCTCTGGTGTATGCTGCATGCATTCTCCTGCTGTGCTTTGGTTGCTCTATCCTTCAGGCCAGTGGTCTCCAGAAGCTCTCCTTGCCTGCAGTGGGCAGTGTTTGGATCTTGGCCAGAATGTGGTGAGTTTTAACTAGATGTGCTCTGGTCTGCTTGTTAAATGAGCCCTGCTGCTACTTCCACTAGAACTGAAGCTTTGCAGAAGTTTCTGGTGGGAGACATAGTGTGGGAAGGGGTTTCTGCTGGTCTTCTGGAGAAGGAGCCTGATGCAGTGGGACTGAGGCCCACTTGTCAGTGAATGGTAGTACCAGCAGAGCCCAGAGGGCAGGATTTGTTGTAAGCAGGTTAGGCAGCCAGTGTTAGCACTGTGTCTTTTTATGCTTATGCTGAAGGGTGAGGGAGGAAATGGTGCCAGCCAGCTTCTTTGTCCCCGGAAAGGTGTCGCCATGCTTTGCTGTTCTCAGGGAAGCACTCCCAGAAGAATGAATGTCTTTCTTTTATGTCCCAGAAAAGGCAGGCACTATTTCAGATTGCTGTTTTTGAGCTGTCTTTCTCTGGGTTGCTTGCCTGCCTATAGCAGTGCAGTTCACTTTGGGTTTTATCTTAGCCAAGCCTGCTGACTTTTAAAACTCCAAACTTCAGGGACACACTTTGGCAGGGGCTTGCACTGGCTGGTTATCTGGGGTAGGGTCTAGCTGCTCTGGAATGAATGAAGCTTTGACTAAAAAGAACAGTCACAGTAGAGCACAAGGTCATGGGATTTGGAGCAAAGCAGGCTAAATAGCCAGTGTATGGGTTAGCCACCTTTAGCAGGTTTTCTGTATGCTCAAGGTCAGGAGAGGGAAGGGAAATGGTGACCATTGGCTCCTTTGTCCCCAGAGAGGTGTCTCTGTGAATGCCACCTCTCACAAATGCACTTCAAGAAGGGTTAACAGTCTCTCCTTGTGTGCCTTAGGCAATCCTCAGATTGCTCCATCTGCCCTAGGGTTTTTTGCTTGCCTTTTCTCCAGGAGTAGGGCAATGCCCTCTGGGGTCTATCCTAGCCAAGCCCACCGACCTTTAAAACTCCTGTCTTTGAGACTCACTGGTTGCAAAAACTGACAAAAATCGGCCCCTCTCCTTTGCCCAGCCAATGGCTTTGGGGAAATGTTCTCCTTGTGCATATCCCTGTGCGTTCCACGCTCTATCACCTTTCCCTGTGAACAGGGCTTCTTTCCCTCCAAAGCAGCCATGATCCATTTCTCTCCCAAACCACAACTCCCAATTTCCCTACCTTCCTCCAGGTGGCCTCTTCTCTCTCTCTAGTTGTGCAGTTTGTTCTGTCAGTCTTCAGGTCGATTTCTTGGGTATTCAGAATGATTTGATAATTATCTGTTTGTGTTTGAGGGACAAGACATGTCTAGGATCCTCTTACTACACCATCATCTTTGCTCCAAGACTGATTTGTGAGAAAACTCTTAATTGATTCAACATATACGGAGTGCCTACCACATGCTAGGCACTCTTCTATCCTATAGAGGTATAGAAGTGGGCAAAACAAGTATTCCTGGACTCAGTCATTTAAGCATCTGCCTTTGGCTCGGGCCATGATCCCAGAGTCTCAGGATGAAGTCCCAAATCAGGCTCTCTGCTCAGTGGGGAGTCTGCTTCTCTCTCTGATCCTCCCTCCTCTTATGCTTTCTCTCTCTCTCACTCTCTCTCAAATAAATAAATAAAATCTTTTTAAAAACCCAAATATTCTTGTGTTTATGAAACATACAAGAAGCAATTAACTATTTTCACCAGTGGTATATCAATGTGCTCATTTTTTTCCTTACTGACATTAAGATTACTACTTTTTTAAAGATTTATTTATTTATTTTAGAAAGAGGGAGAGAAAGAGAGAGAGAGAATGGGGGGATAGAAGGAGAGGGAGAGAGGGGATCTCAAGCTGACTCCCAGCTGAGTATAGAGCCTGACTCAGGGCTCGATCCCATGACCCTGAGATCATGACCTGAGCCAAAATCAAGAGTCAGACGCTTAACCGACGGAGCCACTCAGGTGCCCCAAGGTTACTATTTTTTTAAATCTTTGTGACTTTGGTAGGAATAAATCCATGCTCTGTGGTGTTTTAATTTGCATATCTTTAGTTGTTTAGTAAGATTAAGCATTTTTTATGTGTTTTAGCAATTTCTACTTTCTCATTATAAATTCTCTGTTGTAAGTCTTTTGCCAATCTGTCACTTTGGACATAGTATCTTTGACATTCTTTTACTGGAGCTAATTTTCCTTGTTTTTTTGTTTGTTTTGTTTGGCCTATAATTTTCCAGTATTTATTTAGAAACTTCTCCAACTATAAGACTTTTCAGTATTACATTATATCATTTGAATAATACAATTTATTAATAATTTAATTACATTGTAATGAATTTGAGATTCCATGAAGAAATTTTGGAGGAGTAAAGGTATCAAAGTAAAGCTAAACTAATTGTTGTAGTGAGTCCTGATCCAGATGCAATTGTAGCCTTTTAAAATCCTTAATAAACATTCTACTGTCATATACTTTTTTGCTTTTTATTCAAAAATAATTTAAAGCTCAGAGAAAAGATGCCAGATAGTACAAAAAACTGCTGTATTCTCTTTGTTCAGATTGATCAAGTATTTAAGGGTTTGCACCATTTGTTTTACCATTCTCTATTATCTATCTATATCTACCTATCATCTATCATCTATCTATATCTATATATCCATCCATCCATCTTTGTTAAAATACTTGAATGTAAGTTGTAGGTGTCATTCCCCTTTCCACCCAAAGAATTTCATGATTATTTCCAAAGAACAAGGACATTCAAAATATAAGTTACATCCTATTTTCAACTTAAGAAAATTTAATGCTGATACAGAGCATTTTCTTTATTCTATCAACCATATTTCAATTTTTCAATTAGTTGAATATTAAACATGATAATAGTTTCCTCCTGCAGTTCATGATAACACATTTCAGCTATTTGTCATATCTTTTTGTTATCTTGAATCTAGAAAGGTTCTTAAGCCTTTCAGACTATGAATTCTGGATCACAACACTACAGAAGTGGTTTTGTGTCTTGAGCAAGGACATCTTTATCGAGGTATATTATACATAAAATAAAAATCCACTAATTTTATGTGCATATTAATGAGTTTCGGTAAATATATACAGCACAGTCCAGATTTAGAATCCTTCTATTCTCCCAGAAAGTTGCCTTCTATTTACAGTCAATCCCTGTCTCTGACAATGCCCAATGGCAATTGCTGATTGGCTCTCTCTCCGTGTAGTTTTGTCTTTTCTAAGTTTATTATATATGGAATCATACAGTATGTAGGTTTTTGTGTCTGGCTTCTTTCACAAAGCATTGTGTTTTTGATTTTCACCCAGACTGTGCCATGAATTTTCTTTTTATTTCCAAGTAATATTCCATTATATAATATATCATGATTTGTTTATCCATTCACTGGATGATGGCAATTGGGGTTGTTTCCACTTTTTAATCTATTAGATGTACTGTTATAAACATTCTTAAACAAGTTTTGTCAACCTGCTTCTCCCTCTGCCACTCCCCCTGCTTGTGTTCCCCGTCTCGCTGTGTCTCTCTCTGTCAAATAAATAAAATCTTTAAAAAAAAAAAACAAAACAAGTTTTGTCAAGAGATGTTTTCATTTCTCTTGGGTGTATACCTAGGAGTGGAATTGTTAGGTCATCTGGTAACTCTGTTTAACATTTTGAAGAACTGTGAGACTGTTTTTCAAATTGACTGCACCATCTTACATTGCATCAACAATCAATGAAAGTTCCTATTGTGATGCATACACATCAGCATTTGTTTTTAACAGATTTTTGATAATAGCTATTCTTGTGGGTGTTAATTGTTATCACATATAGTTTCAATTTGCATTTGCTTAATATCTAATGATATTTAGATATTATTTATGTTCTTGTTGGAGATTCATGTAACTTATTTGGAGAATATTAAGATCTTTTGACTATACTGAAATTAACTTATTAATCTTTTTATTATATAGTTGTAATAAGATTTACATACTCTTTGTGTATTCTGGATAATAATAAATTTTAGCAAAGTTACTGAGTTATAAAACCATCACCATAATCCTATCATAGAACATTTTCATTAACCCAATAAGATACCTATATTCCATTTACATTTAATCCATGTCCCCAAATCAATCCCAAGGCAGCTATTAATCTACTTTCTGTTTCTATAAATTTACTTTAAAAAAATTATTTGAGTACAGTTGACACACACTGCCAGATTAGTTTTAGGCATAAAACATAGTGATTTGACAAGTTTATACATTATGCTATGCTCACCACAAGCATAGCTACTATTTGTCACCTATTACAGTCCCATTGACTATATTTCCTATGCTGTGACTTTTATTTCTGTGACTTACTCATTCCATAACTGGTAGCCTGTATCTCCCACTGCCTTTCACCCATTTCGCCCATCCCCCCGCCCCCCT
>NW_027397102.1:2051783-2106965 GCF_003265705.2 Callorhinus ursinus | reverse complement strand
TATATATATATATATATATATATATATATATATATATATATATATACACACACCACCACTTTCTTATTCATTTGTCCACTGATAGACACTTGGGTTGTTTCTACATCTTGGATATTGTAAATAATGCTGCAATAAACATACAGATGTATATAACTTTCCAAATTAGTGTTTTCATTTTCCTCAGGTAAATACCCAGTAGTGGAATTACTGGATCATATGTGTATTTTTATTTCTAAGTTTTTGAGGAAACTCCATAGTGTTTTCCACAGTGGCTTTACCAATTGACATTCTCACCAGCAGTGCCCAAAACTTCTTTTTCTCCACATTCTTGTCTATTTCTTGTTATTTCTTGTATATTTACTTTTAGCCATTCTAACAGGTAAGGTGATATCTCATTGCAGTTTTGATTTGCATTTCCCTGATGATTAGTGATGTTGAGCGTCTTTTCATGTGCCTGTTGGCCATCCCCACATTTCCTCTGGTAAAGTGTCTGTTCAGGAGCTCTGCCCATTTTTAAATTAGATTGTTTGGTTTCCTTCAGTGTTGAGTTGTATAAGTTATTTCTATATTTTGGATATTAGATACTAACCCTTTATCAGATATATTATTTGAAAATATTTTCAGGAGGAACCTGGGAAGATACCAGAGAAGGATCCTAAGTTCACCTTGTCCTAGGATACACATAGATAACTGACACATCAGTGCAACTAACCTAGAAAGTGACCCAAAGACTGGCAGACCAGCCTCTTCACAGTTAATCATAGAGAAAAAGCCTCATCAGAAAGGGTGGGGAAAAAAAGAAAGAGCGGGAGAAGTGGAGACATGGTCAGTAACCAAAATTCTGGTGAGACTAACCACAAACAGGAGGGACACCACAAGCATGGAGAAAGGAAAGGAAGAGAACCCACACCAAGCAACACATACATGGGGGAATTACACTGGAAGATGATTCCTCATAACATCTGGTTTTGAAAACCAGTGGGGTTTAACTGCATGAGTTTTTACAATCAGTAAGGCTTAACTCTAGGCTTAGCTCAGGGAGAGCCAGAGGGTGATAGGAAAATGAGTCCCTGCCCATAACAAGAGAGCATAACAAACACCCTCACTGAAATATAACATAGAAGCAGTACTTTAAAAAACAACTGAAGCATATGGAAGAGATGTGTTTATTAATCTAAGAATGTGTGCAGGAGTGGCAGTAATCTTTAGGAGACTTTTTCAAGAATAGAAGAGCTTCCAAATGCCATTTCTCAACCTCCACCTTAACCTAGATGCTCAGACACTTGTGGCAAACAGCACAAACATTCCCCACATAGCTTCCTAATATCATGTGCCCCTCCCCCAATTTTTCCTGTGAAATCACCCCACCCAACTTCCTCATTTAGAAGGAATCCTTCCAAAGTTGCTCCTGGTGTGTCTCATTCTGCAAGCAGCACAAATGGCCACCAGCACCACTCCAAAATGACTCTTGCCCTAAGGGAGAGGGGAATATAACGGCACACACTTCTTTGATTGTAGCCACAACAATGGGTTAAGAACAGACATCTGATATGACTACAGGCCAGGCCCACAAACAAGCCTCTCAGGGTACAAAGCAGGGAAAGCACTCTGCAGTTAAGTGTGACCACAGACCTGGAAAATGGCCTCAGGCTGGCAACTTGTCTGACTCAACTACAAGCTCAAGGTGGCTCAAGACTGGACCTTTATGGACACAGGCACAAATCTTGCGTACAATAAGCAAAAGGGGCTATTGCAACTGACTGGACTGAAGGCAAACAAGGCTCAGCCACAAGAGTAGGGTACACACAATACACATAGGAGATACCCCTGAAGGACCATGGTTTTAGGAACAAGGGACATTGCACTACAGGACTTCTTATTTAGAAGGTGATTATATTCATGATCAGGAAACATAACTAACTTACCTAATACATAGAAACAAACACAGATTTAAACAAACTGAGGAGACAGAACAATTTGTTCTAAATTAATAAATAAGAAAAAATTACTGCAAAAGAGTTAAATGAAATGTAGATGAGCAATATGCTGATAAATAATTCAAAGCAATAGTGATAAAGATACCTAGTGAACATGAGAATAGTGGAGGATCTTTGTGAGACCTTCAACAAAGAGATAGAAGCTATTTTTAAAAATCAAACATAAAAGACATAAAAGACTAAAAATAACTGAAATTAAAAATTAAAAATACACTAGAGGGAATCCATAGCAAACTAGAGAAAGAAAATTGGATCAGCAAGCTGGAAAACAACCAACCTGAATAGCAAAAGGAAAAAGAAATAATAAAAAATGAAAACAGTTTATGGGAACTCAGTGACATCATCAAGCATAATAACATTCACCTTATAGGGATCCCAGAAAGAGAAGAGAAAGAAAAAGGGGCAGAAATTTATCGAAGAAATAATAGATGAAAGCATCCCTAATCTGGGAAGGAAATGGACATCCAGATTCAAGAGGCACAGAGAACAAACCCAAGGGGGTTCATACCAAGCCACATAATAGTTAAACTGGCCAAAAGTAGTGATAGAGAATTTTAAAAGAAGCAAGAATAATGAAAACAGATACATACAAGGGAAACCCCATAAGGCTATCAAGTGATTTTTCAGCAGACACTTTGCAGTGCAAAAGAGAGTGGTATAATCAAAGTTCTGAAGGAAAAAAAAACCTGCAACCAGTAATGCTTTATCCAGCAGGGCAATCATTCAGAATAGAAGGAAATATAGAGTTTCCCAGACAAACAAGAGTTAAAGGAATTTATCACCACTCAACCAGTGTTAAAAGAAACATTAAAGGGAATTCTTTGAGTGGAAGGCCAAAACCAGGACTAAAAAGTTAGAAAAGAAAAAAATTACAGGTAAATAGAAACATAATAAAAGTAGTAGATTAATACTCATACAACCAGTATGGAGGTTAAAGTACAAAAACAATAAAATGGATTATATCTATAAAAATCAAGCTGAGGATTCACAAAATAAAAAGACGTAAAGTATGACATCATATACACAAAACATGGGGTGGGGAATAAAAATTTAGTACTTTTAGAATGGATTCCAACTTAAATGACCATCAACGTAATATAGACGGTTATATGCATAGGATGTTATATGTGAACCTAATGCTAACAACAAATAAAAAAACTGTCATCAATACATAAAAAATAAAGATGGGAATGCAAGCATATCATTAAAGAAAGATATCCAAATATAAGAAAACAGAGTGAAAGAAGGAACAAGAACTATAAAATCAACCATAAGAGAAGTAACAAAATGGCAATAATTACATACCTACCAATAATTACTTTGAATATAAATGGACTAAATGCTTCAATCAAAAGTGATAAGGTGGCTGAATAAAAAGGAAGATCTCTCTATATACTGCCTAGAAAAGACTCATTCCAGACCTAAGGACACATGCAAATTGAAAATGAAGGAAGAGGGGTGCCTGGGTGGCTCAGTTGGTTAAGCATCTGCCTTCAGCTTGGGTCATGATCCCAGGGTCCTGGGATCAAACCCCACATTGTGCTCTCTGCTCATGGGAGCCTGCTTCTCCCTCTCCCTGCTGCTCCCGCTGCTTGTACTCTCTCTCTCTCTCTCTGTGTCAAATAAATAAAATCTTTTTTAAAAAAAAGAAAGTGAAGAAAGAGAAAAAACATTTATCATGCAAATGGAAGGAAAAAGAAACCTTAGCAATATTATATCAGATAAAATAGACTTTAAAACAGACTATGACAAGAGACAAAGAAGGATGCTACATAATGATGAAGGGAAACAATCAAACAATAAGATACAACAATTGTAAATATTTAATGCACCCAAAACGGGAGCACCTAAATAAATACAGTAACTATTAACATATGTAAGGGGAAAATTAACAGTAATACAATAATATTAAACCACTTTCACATCCTACTTACATCAATGGATATATCATCCAGAGATAAAAATCAACAAGGAAACAGTGGCTTTGAATAACACATTGGACCAGATGGACCTAACAGATAATTTCAGAATATTCCATCAATAACAGTGGAACACACATTCTTATAAAACACATGGAACATTCTCTGGAATAGATCACATGGTAGGTCATAAAACAAGTCTCAACAATTTTAAAAAATTGAACTCATATCATGCATAATTCTTAATCACAATGATATAAAAGTAGAAATGAACCACACAAAAAAATCTGGAAAGAACACAAATACATGGGAGGCTAAATAACTTGATACTAAAAACAAGTGAGTCAACCAAGAAATCATGAGGAAATAAAAAAATGCATGGAGACAAGTGAAAATGAAAACACAGCAGTCCAAAATCTTACAAATGCTGCAAAAACTGTTCTAGGAAGAAAGATTATAGCAGTTCAGCCCTACCTCAAGAAGTCAGAAAAGTCACAAATGAGCATCCTAACCTTACACTTAAAAGAGCTGGAAAAAGAAGAACAAACAAAGCCCAAAGTTAGTAGAAAAAATAAAATGATAACAATTATAGCAGAAATAAATGAAATGGAGAATAAAAAATAACAATAGAACAGTTCAACGAAATACAGAACTGGTTTTTGGAAAGATCAACCAAATTGATAAAATTTATCCAGACTCAAGAGAGAGAAGCCAAACAAATAAAATCAGAACTGAAGGATGATAAATAACAACTGACACCAGAGAAATACAACATATTATGAAAAATCTTATGCCACCAAATTGGATAATCTAAAAGAAATAGATTAATTTTTAGAAATATATAACATTCTAAAACTGTATAAAGAAGAAACAGAAAATTTGAACAGACTAATCAGTCTAATAATCATTAGCAATGAAATTGAATCAGTAATAAAAAACAATTCCCAACAAACAAAAGTCCAGGACCAAATGGGTTCACACGTGAATTCTACCAAACATTTAAGGAAGAATTAAAACCTGCTCTTCCCTCTATTCCCCAAAATAGAAGAGGAATTAAGGACTCCAAATATGTTCTACAAGGCCAGCATTACCCTAATACCAAAAGCAGACAAGGACACTACAAAAGAAGAAGAAAGAAGAAGAAGAAGAAGAAGAAGAAGAAGAAGAAGAAGAAGAAGAAGAAGAAGAAGAAGAAGAAGAAGAAAGAAGAAGAAGAAAGAAGAAGAAAGAAAGAAAACTACAGGCTAATACCTCTGATCAACATTGATGCAAAAACCCTAAACATATTAACAAACTAAATCCAAAAATACGTTTTAAAACTCATTCACCACAACCAAGCTGGATTTATTCCATGGTTGCAAGGGTAGTTAAGTACTTCCAAGCCAATTACCTTGATATATCACATTACCAAGAGAAAGAATAAAAACCACATGATTGACAAGCTTCAACATCTGTTCATGATAAAAACTTTCAACAAAGTAGGTTTAGATGTAACATACCTCACGATAATAATGGCCTTATAAAAAGCCCACTGCTAGCACCATACTTCATAGTGAAAAACCAAGAGCTTTTCCTCTAAGATCAGGAATGAGACAAGGATGTCCACTCTCACCACTTTTATTTAATAAGGTAGTGGAAGTCCTAACCACAGCAACTAGAAAAAAAGAAATAAAAGACATTAAAATTGGTAAAGAAGAAGTAACACTTTTACTATTTGCAGATGACATGACGCTATATATAGAAAACAGTAAAGACTCCACAAAAAACTACTAGAAGTAATAAATGAATTCAGAAACTGGCAGGATACAAAATGAATACCCAGTAATTGGTAGCATTACTGTACACTAATAACAAAGTAGCAGAAGGAGAAACTTAAAAAAACACCATTTTACAATTGCACCAAAAAGAATAAACTACCAAGGAATAAACCTAACCAAAGAGGAGAAAGACCTGTACTCTGAAAACTATAAAGCACTGATGAAATAAATTGAAGATGACATTAAGAAATGGAAAGATATTCTATGCCCATGGATTGGAAAAATTAATATTATTAAAATATCTGTATTACCCAAAGAAATCTACAGATTGAATGCAATCCCTGTCAAAATACCAACAGCAGTTTTCACAGGACTAGAACAAATAATCCTAAAATTTGTATGTAACCACAGAAGACCCCAGATAGCCAAAGAAATCTTGAGAAAGAAAAACAAACTTTGGAAGTACAACAATCCCAGATTTCAAGATATATTACAAATCTCTAGTAATCAAAAGAGTATGGCAGTGGCACAAAAATACACACATAGCTCAGTCGAACAGAATAGAGACTCCAGATATAAACCCATGACAATATGGTCAATTAATCTATGACAAAGGAAGGAAGAATATACAGTGGGAAGACAGTCTCTTCGATGAATGGTGCTGGGAAAACTGAACAATCTGATTAAAATAGTGCTGGAAAACAAACAATCCAATTTAAAAATGGACAGAGGACATGACTAGACATTTTTCCAAAGAAGATATACAGATGGCAAACAGACACATGAAGAGATGTTCAACATAACTAAACATCAGGGAAATGCAAATCAAAACCATTTTAACTTCCTTACCAATATAGATGCTCTTGTTTATTTTTCTTGTCTAATTGCAGTGCTTAGGGCTTCCAGTACTATGTTGAATAAAAGTGACGAGAGTGGACATCCTTGTCTTGTTTCTGACCTTTAGAGGGAGAGTTCTCAATTTTTCACCATTGAGTATGATGTTAGCTGTGGCATTTTCATAGATGGCCTTTATTTTGTTGAGGTATGTTCCCTCTAAACTGAGTCTGTTTTGAATTTTTATTATGAATGGATGTTGAATTTTATCAAATGCTTTTTCAGCATCTATTGATTTTTATCTTTCATTTTGTTGATAGGATGTATGACATTGATTGATTTGAACCATCTTTGCATCCCTGCAGTATATCTCACCTGATCATGATGAATGACCTTTTCAATATATTGTTGGTTTTAGTTTGCTAATATTTTGCTGAGGATTTTTGCATCTATCTTCATCAGAGATACTGAACTGTAGTTTTTTTTTTTTTGAGGTGTCTTTGTCTGGTTTTGGTATCAAGGTAATGCTGGGTTTGTAGAATGTTTTGGAGGGTTTCCTTCCTCTTCTGGTTTTTGGGGATATTTTGAGGATAATATGTATTAACACTTCTGTAAATGTCTGGTAGCATTCCACTATGAATCTATCTGGTACTGGACTTTAATTTTTTGTTATTTTTTTATTAATGATTCAATTTCATTATTTGTAACTGGCCTGTTCAGATTTTCTATTTATTTGTGGTTCAGGTTTGGAAGATTGTATGTTTCTAGGAATTTATCCATGTCCTCCAGGTTGTTCAGTTTCTTATCATGTCATTTGTTTTGTAGTATTCTTATAATCCTTTGTATTTCTTTCTTTTTTTAGACCCTTTTTCTACTTTATTTTTTTTAAATCTCTTATTTAAATGCCAGTTAGTTAACATACAGTGTAATATTAGTTTCAGGTGTAGAATTTAGTGATTCCACACTTACATACAACACCCATTGCTCATCACATGTCCACTCCTTAATCCCTACCACTTATATAACCTAACCCCCCACAAACCTCCCCTCTGGCAACTACCAGTTTGTTCAATATAGTTAAGAGTCTATTTCTTGGTTTGCCTCTTTCTCTCTTTTTATTTCTATGATCATTTGTTTTGTTTCTTAAATTCCATACATGTGTGAAATCATATGGTATTTCTCTTTCTCTGACTGACTTATTCCACTTAACATAATACTCTCTAGCTTCATCCATGTCACTGTAAACGGCAAGATTTCATTCTTTTTGATGACTGAGTAATATTCCATTGTATGTGTGTGTGTGTGTGTGTGTGTGTGTGTGTGTGTGTGTGTATCCCCTCTTCTTCTTCTTCTTTTTTTTTAACGATTTTATTTATTTGACAGAGAGAGACACAGTGAGAGAGGGAACACAAGTAGGGGGAGTGGGAGAGGGAGAAGCAGGCTCCCCACGGAGCAGGGAGTCTGATGCGGGGCTCGATCCCAGGACCCTGGGATCATGACCTGAGCCAAAGGCAGATGCTTAACAACTGAGCCACCCAGGTGCCCCTATACCACCTCTTCTTTATCCATTCATCAGTCAATGGACATTTTGGCTGCTTCCAAAATTTGATTATTGTAGATAATGCTGCTATAAACATCAGAGTGCTTATATCTGGAATTAGTATTTTTGTATTCTTTGGGTAAATACCTAGTAGTGCAATTGCTGGGTCATAAGGTAGTTCTATTTTTAACTTTTTGAGGAACCTTCGTACTGTTTTCCAGGGTGGCTGCACCAGTTTGCATTCCCACCAAAAATGCATTACAGTTCCCCTTTCTCCTCATCCTCGCCATCATCTTGTTTCTTGTGTTGTTGACTTTAACCATTCTGACAGGAGTGAGGTGATATCTAATTGTAGTTTTGTATTTCCCTGATTATGAGTGATGTTGAGCATCCTTTCATATGTCTGTTGGCCATCTGTATGTCTTCTTTGGAAAAAATATCTATTCATGTCTTCTGCCCATTTTTAGTTAGATGATTTGTTTTTTGGGTGTTTGTGTTTTATACGTTCTTTATATATTTTGGATACTAACTCTTTATCTGATATGTCATTTGCAAATCTCTTTTCCCATTCCATAGGCGGCCTTTTAGTTTTGTTGATTATTTCCTTTGCTGTGTAGAAGCTTATTATTTTGATGTAGTCCCAATAGTTTTTTTTTGTTTTTGTTTCTCTTGCTTCAGGAGGCATATCTAGTAAGTTGCTATGGCCAATTTCTAAAAGGTTACTGCTTGTGTTCTCTTCTGGGATTTTTAATGGTTTCATGTCTAATATTTAGGTCTTTAATCCATTCTGAATTTATTTTTGTGTATGGTGTAAGAAAGTGATCTATAGTTTCATTCTTTTGCATGTTGCTGTCCAGTTTTCCCAACACCATTCATTGAAGAAACTGTCGTTTTCCCACTGTATAATCCTTTATATTTTTGTGGTGTCAGTTATTCTCTGGTCTTATTTCCGATTTTATTTATTTGGGTCCTTTCTCTTTTTTTCTTGATGAATGTGGATAAGGGTTTGTCAGCTTTGTTTATGTTTTCAAAGAACCTGCTCTTGGTTTCATTGACTTTCTTTCTTTCTTTCTTCTTTCTTTTTATTTTTTAAATTTCTTTAATAGTGTTCAGTTAGCCACTGTATAGTACATCATTAGTTTTTTATGTAGTGTTCAATGATTCATTAGTTTGTTTGTTTGTTTCTTTCTTTCTTTTTCTTTCTTTCCTATCTCTATCATTTATTTCTCTCCTGGTCTTTATTATTTCCTTTCTTCTACTTACCTTGGACTTTGTTTCTTCTTTTTCAACTTCCTTTAGGTGTAATGTTAGAATGCTTATTTGAGCTTTTTCTGTTTCTTGAGGTATGCTTGTATCACTATATACTTCCTTCTTAGAACTGCTTTTGCTATGTCCCAAAGGTTTTGGACCATTTTGTTTTCATTTTCGTTTGTCTCTGTTTTTTTTTTAATTTCTTCTTGAGTACGTCATTGATACATTGGTTATTTAGTATCATGTTGTTTATTCTCCATAGATTTGGTTTTCTTTTTCCAGTTTTTTTCGTTGTGATTTATTTCTAGTTTCATACCGTTGTGATTGGAAAAGGTGCATGGTATGATCTCAGTCTTCTTAAATTTACTGAGGCATGTTTTATGGCCTATTGTGTGATATATTTTGGAGAATGTTCCATGTGAACTTGACAAGAATGTGTATTCTGTTGTTTTGGGATGGAATATTCTATATATGTTTATGTCCATCTTGTCCAATATGTCATTCAAAGGCATTTTGTCCTTACTGATTTTCTGTCTGGATGATCTCTCCACTGATGTAAGTGTAGTGTTAAAGTCCCCTACTATTACTGTATTACCATCAATTTCTCTTTATATCCATTAATAAAATGTATGTATTTAGGAGCTCCAATGTTGTGTGTGTAGATATTTACAATTGTTATATCCTCTTTTGGGATTGATTCCTTTATCATTATTTAATACCCTTCTTTGTCTCTTGTCTTTGTTTTAAAGTCTATTTTTTATGACATAAGTATTGACATCCTGGCTTGTTTTTCACTTCCATTTAAGTAGTGAATGTTTTCCATCCCTTCACTTTTAATCTATTTGTGTATTTAGGTCTGAGGTGAGTCTCCTGTAGGCTGTGTGTAGATGGGTTTGTATTTATATCCATTCTGGCACCCTATGTCTTTTGATTGGAACATTTAGGCCATTTACATTTGATTATTGTTAGGCATGTAGTTATTGTCACTTTTAAAATTTCTTTTCTGGTTGTCTTTCTAGTTCTTCTGAGTTCTTTTCTTCTTCTCTTGTGCACTTTTTTTGTGTTTGATCAGTATCTATAGTGTTATGTTTCGCTTTCTTTCTCATTATTTTTTGTGTATCTACTATAGGTTTTGGATTTGTGGTTCCCATGAAGTTCATATGTGACATCCTAAGTAAATAGCAGTCTTTATTAATCTGATTGTCCTTTAAGGTCAAACACATTATAAAATAAAACCAAAACAATAACAACAAAAAAAAAACAGAAAAAGAAACAAAAACTTCTTTCTCTGTTTTTCCCTTCTCTTCCTTTTATACTCCCTTCTCCACATTTTATGTGTATATTGTCATATTTTACATCTTTTTATTCATAATTTTCTTATGTCTAATTATGGCTATTTCTCTTCCAATAAAGAAGTAGCTTTAACATTTCTTGTAAGTCTGGTGTATTAGTGATAAACTCCTTTATCTTTTGTTTTTCTGTGAAACTTTTATGTCCCCTTCAAATCTAACTGATGACGTTGCTGGATAGAGTATTATTGCTTGTAGTTTTTTTTCTCCTTTCAGTACTTTGAATGTATCATGCCCTTTGCTTCTGGCCTGCAAAGTTTTTGCTGAATAATAAGCAGATAGCCTTATATCTTTTTCCTTGAAAGTAAATTTTTGTTTCTCTTTGCTGCTTTTAAGGTTTTTTCTTTATCTTTAAACTTTGCATTTTAATTATGTGCCATGGTGTAGACCTCCTTGTGTTCCTCTTGTTTGGAACTCCCTGTGCTCCTTGAATCTGGCCATGTATTTCCTTCCCTAGGTTAGGGAAGTTTTTAGCTGTTATTTCTTCAAATAAATTTTCTGCTCATTTCTTTCTCTTCTTGGGATCCCTATAATGTGAATTATTTTTCTTTGTTATTTAGCTTGGGTGCTTTTCATTACCCTGTCTTCCAAGTTATTGATAAATTCTTCTACATTTGCCAATCTGTTGATTCCTTCTACTGTATTATTTATTTTAGTTACTGTATTCTTCAACTCTGGTTATTTTTATATTTCCTATCTCATTACTAAAGGTCTCACTGAGTTCTTCCATTCTTTCCTAGTGAGCATCTTTACAACTGTAACTTCAAATTCTTTATCAGGCATATTCCTTAGCTCTGTATCATTTAGTTCTTTTTCTGAGGTTTTGTCTTGTTTTCTTTTGGAGTATATTCCCCTCTCTCTCCCTATTTTGCTTGATTTTTTTAATGTTTGTTTTCATGGATCAAGAGGGTACTTCTTCTAAACTTGAAATAGTGATTTTGGGTATGGTCATTCCCTATGTAGACTATGTGTGCTTGGTGAATTTTGTTGTCTGGCTGGAGTTGTGACTGGTATGGGCTGGGAATCCCATGATTTTCAATGCAGTGGGTACCTTAGCAGGATAGCTAAGGCCAAAGTGCATGCAAGCTGGTGTGTCCCAATATTCTACACACATAGTGTGCCCTGGAAGGATATCAAAGCTGAAGTTTAAGCAAGATGGTGTGTTCCCAGGTTCTATGCACTGACGGCACCCTGGCAGGTCAGGTGAAGCTGAAATGGGTGTAAGGAGGCATGTTCTTGGGCATTCTGGGCAAGAGGTTTCTTGGGGGGGGGCAACTGGAGCTTAGGTGTTGTGTGGGCTAAGAGGCCCCTGTGTTCTCTGCTCAGAGTGTTCCCTGGCAAGATAGTTGAAACTAAAGTGAATGCAAGCCAGGAGGACCCAGTTTTCTATGCACAGGTGGCACCTTGGCATGGTAGCTGAAGCTGGACTGGGTGTAAGCCAGGATGTTCCAGGGTTGTCAGTGCAGAGGGTTTTCTGGCTTGACAACTGGAGCTGAGTCTGGGGTGGCTGGGAGTGTTCCAGAAGTCCAGGGAATCCTGGTAGGGTGGCTGGATCTGAAGTAGATGTGAGTTGGGAGGTTCTGAAATTCTCTATACTGGGGGTGTCCTAGAAAGCCAACTGAAGACAAAGTGCTGTGAACCTGGAGTGTTCTAAGGTGCTTTGCACATTTGTCACCATGGCTTAATGGCTGGAACTATAGTGAGCACTAACCAAGGTGTCCCAGTGTGCATTGCCTTCTGACCACCTTGGTGGGACAGCTGGGGCTGGTATGGGCTAGAGGCTTGGGGCTCACTGACGCATCTGGTTAGTTAGGGCACCTGGATGCTGCATTGGTCTGTGCTTCCAAGGTGGAGAAGAATGTAAATGATGTCTCCTAGCCCCTCCCAATCTCAAAGCATTCCTGCAGCTCCTCTGCCATTTCACAGAGTTATAGGGCTGGCTCAGTTATAGGCTAGTTGCTCTTTTAAACCATGGCTTTTCTTCTGTGTCCCCATGTGATCTGGGCTGGTGTGCGCTAGGGGAACAGGGGCTTGCTGAAGTGGAAAGCTGGCTCCATCTCCAGACCCAGCTCTGATCTGTACTTTCAAGTTGGAGGCCAAGTATAAACTGTGTTGTTCTCTAGTTCTCTGACGCAGAATGAGTTTCTGCAGCTCATTTACCATTTGGTGGAGTTCTAAGGCTGGCTCTTTTATAAACTGGTTGCTCCTTTGAACCATGGCTTCTTTTTTTCTGTGCCCAAGCACAGAGGAATCTGTTCCAGGTTTCTCAGTACTATCCATCCCACTGCAGTTCACAGAGTCAGGGATGGGGGTTCCCTTCCTTATCATATCTCTATCTCTCTTGATGTTTTCATCTGACAATTTCTCCATTTTCTCTTCTGCAGAAGCTCTTCAGTTGGCCTTAAGTTCTTCAGGAGGGATTGCTCAATAAATAGGTGTCACTTGGTGTGCTCTGTGCAGGAGGTGAGTTCAGGGTTTTCTTACATTGCCATTTTGGATGAGACTATATATTTGCTTTTATGTGACTTTTCACATAAATGGAATCATATAATATATGATCTGTTGGCTTCTTTCAGTAAGAAGTTTCTTAAATTTATCCATCTTGTAGCATGTACCAGAATTTCATTCATTTTTTGACTGAATCATATTCCACTGTATAGATATACCAACTTCATCAGTTGGGGTGTTCCAATTTTGGCTATTATGAGTAATATTCCAAGAACATCTATGTATAAAATTTTTGTAACAATTTTATGGAGATATATTTCAGATATCATTCAACCCATCCAGTGAAAGTATAGTAAATTGTGGTAAACTACAGTATAGTTTTTAGTATATTCATAGAATTGTGCAATTATCAATCACTACAATAAACTTTAGAATATTTTTATAACTTTAAAATACAACCCCACAAATTTGGCCTATCACTTCTCCTCAATTCTAATCACTAATCTATTTAATCAATCACTAATCTATTTTCTTTCTGTATAGATTTGTTACTTCTGGACATTTCATATAAATGGAAAAATATCATGTATGGTCTTTTATGATTGGCTTATTTCATTTCAAGTTTCATCCATATTGTAACATGTATCAGTATTTCCTTCCTTTTTATGGCCTATTTATATTGCATTGTATGGATATACCACATTTGTGTATCCATTAATCAGTTGATGAATATTGTAATAGCTTCCACTTTGGAGCTATTACAAATAATGCTTTGAACATATGTGTCTGATTTGTGTGGACATAATTTTATTTCTTTTTGAGCATATATCCATGACTAGAATTACTTGGCCAAATGATCTACATTTTGAGGAACTAGCAAACAGTTTTTTTTTAATTCATTGAGTTTTTTATTTAATTCTGGTACAGTTAACATGTAGTATTATATCAGTTTCAGGTGTACAATATAGTGATGCAACAATTCTATACATTGCTCAGTGCTCATTAAGATAAGTGTACTCTTTAATCCCCATCTCTTATTTCACCCATTTCCCCACCCACCTCCCTTCTGGTAACCATTAGTTTGTTCTCTATAGTTAAGAGTCTGTTTCTTGGTTTCTCTCGCTTTCTCTCTCTCTCCCTTTGCTGCTATTTTTTGTTGTTGTTGTTGTTTCTTAAATTCTACATATGAGTGAAATTATATGGTGTTTTTCTTTCTCTGACTGACTTATATCACTTAGCTTTATACTGTCTGGCTCCATGAATGTCTGTCCAAATGGCAAGATTTCAGTCTTTTTTAGGTGAGTAATATTCATATATATAAATAGATATATAGATATATAGATATATACATGTATACCAATATATATGTATATATACCATATACATCAACATATATATACATATATATACCGTATATACCAATATATAACATATATACTATATATATACACACACACACCATATATACCTCTCTCTATATTTATATATTTATCTCGGCTCAGGTCATGATCCTGGAGTCCCGGGATTGAGTCCCGCATCGGGCTCCCTGCTCGGCAGGGAGTCTGCTTCTCCCTCTGACCCTAGCCCCTCTCATGCTCTCTCTCTATCTCTCAAATAAATAAATAAAATCTTATCTCTAATATATCTATCCCTAGATATATATCTATCTATCTCTATTTATATATATATATGTATATATATATACACACACAGAGAGAGAAACACACACACACAGACATACACAGACATCTTCTTTATCCATTTGTCAGTCAATGAACACTTGGGCTGCTTCCATTATTTGGCTTTTATAAATAAAGCTGAAATAAACATACAGGCACATATATCTTCTTGAATTAGTGTTTTTTTACTTTTTGGGTAAATATCCAGTAGTGTGATTACTGGGTCACAGGGAAGTTTTATTTTTAATTTTTTGAGAAACGTCCATACTATTTTCCAAAGTGGCTGCACCCGTTTGCATCAGAGAAAATGAGATAGAGAGAGAGAGCATGAGAGGGGGGAGCATCAGAGGGAGAAGCAGACTCCCCGGTGAGCAGGGAGCCTGATGCGGGACTCGATCCCAGGACTCCAGGATCATGACCTGAGCCGAAGGCAGTTGCTTAACCAACTGAGCCACCCAGGCGCCCTGATTGCATTTTCTTGATGATGGGTAATGATGAGAATCTTTTCAGGTGTCTGTTGGCCATCTGTATGTCTTCTTTGGAGAAATGTCTGTTCATGTCTTCTGCCCATTTTTAAGTTGGATTATTCATTTTTGGGTGTTTAATTTTATGTTATTTACATATTTTGGATACTAACACTATATTGTATATATCATTTGCAAATATCTTCTCTCATTTGGTAGGTTGTCTTTTATTGACTGTTTCATTTGCTATGCAGAAACTTTTTACATTGATGTAGCAACAGAAAGAGAAATTAAGAAAAGAATGTCATTAACACCTGCACCAAAAATAATAAAATACCAGGGAATAAGGAAGATGGCAGCAAAAGTAGGAGGACCCTAGGTTTGTCTTGTCCCGTGAATACAACAAGATAATTAAAACACCTAAATATAACAGAAATCGACCTGAAGACTGGCAGAACAAATTCACAACTAAAGGTAGTAAAGAGTCCAAACTGAAGAAGGTATGAAGTGCAGAAGCACAGTTTGGGGGAAAAATGGGTCACAGATGCTGTGGTGGGGAGGGAAATGCTGTCATGGAAAGGGTGAGAGACAAACTAGCACACAGGGGTGCACACAGGGAAAATGAATCCCTATAGGAATTGGCTTGGAAAGTGACAGACACCAAATTTCTTGAATTCTTTCAACCAGCAGAATTAAAGCCTAAAGATTTAAAGGTCAGCCAGCTTGGATCAGGGAGAGCCTGGAGGCATTTATGTTGTTCTTCGAGAGAAGGCAGGCAAACAGCCCACAAACATGCAGAATAGAAACAGCATTAACAGATCACCTGCGGCACACAGTGGGGATGTTAGCTTCTCATCTTGGAACATGTCTCAAAGAGGGACATTCACAAAGAGACCCCTCTAGGAATAAAAGAATTGGCAAGTGACATTTCCTTCAAAAGCCTCTCAGTAAAAGCACAGAGCCACCTGCAGTAACCACCACAACACTGACACTACCTACATTTCTTTTGTTGTTGTTTACATTTTTTTATTTTTTATTAAATTTCAACTTAATTAACATATACTGTATTATTGGCTTCAGAGGTAGAATTTAGTGCTTCATCATTTGCATACAACACCCAGTGCTCATTATATCAAATGCCCTCCTTAATGCCCATCTCTCCCAGTTAGCCCATCCCCCCACCCACCTCCCCTCCAGCAACCCTCAGGTATTTCCTATAGTTAAGAGTCTCTTGGAGTGCCTGGGTGGCTCAGTTGTTAAGCGTCTGCCTTTATTTTATTTTATTTTATTTTATTTTATTTTATTTTATTTTAATGTTGTTAGTCACCATACAATACATCATTAATTTTTGATGTAGTGATCCACGATTCATTGTTTTCATATAACACCCAGTGCTCCATGCAGTACGTGCCCTCCTTAATACCCATCACCAGGCTAACCCATCCCCCAACCCCCTCCCCTCTAAAACCCTTTTTGTGTCTCAGAGTCCATAGTCTCTCATGGTTCATCTCTCCCTCTGAGTTCCCCCCCTTCATTTTTCCCTTCCTTCTCCTAATGTTCTCCATGCTATTCCTTATGTTCCACAAATAAGTGAAACCATATGATAATTGACTTTCTCTGCTTGACTTATTTCACTCAGCATAATCTCCTCCAGTCCCATCCATGTTGATGTAAAAGTTGGGTATTCATCCTTTCTGATGGCTGAGTAATATTCCATTGTATATATGGACCACATTTTCTTGATCCATTCATCTATTGAAGAACATTTCAGCTCTTTCTACAGTTTGGGGATTGCGGACATTGCTGCTATGAATATTGGGGTGCATATGGCCCTTCTTTGCACTACATCTGTGTCATGGGGGTAAATACCCAGTAGTGCAATTGCTGGGTCATAGGGTAGCTCTATTTTTAATTTTTTGAGGAAACTCCACACTGTTTTCCAAAGTGGCTGTACCAACTTGCATTCCCACCAACAGTGTAGGAAGGTTCCCCTTTCTCCACAACTTCTCCAACATTTGTTGTTTCTTGCCTTGTCAATTTTTGCCATTCTAACTGGTGTAAGGTGGTAAGCATTGGCCTTTGGTTCAGGTCATGATCCCAGGGTCCTGGGATCAAGCCCCACATCAGGCTCCCTGCTCAGCAGGAAGCCTGCTTCTCCTTCTTCCACTCCCTCCACATGTGTTCCCTTTCTCTCTCTGTCAAATAAATAAATAAAATCTTTAAAAAAAAAGAATCTCTTATGGTTTGCTTTCCTCTTGGTTTTCATTTTATTTTGTTTTTCCTTCCCTTCCCTTATGCTCATTTGTTCTGCTCCTTGAATTCCACATATGAGTGAAATCATATGGTATTTGTCTTTCTCTGACAGACCTATTTCACTTAGCTTAATGCCCTCCAGTTCCATCCAAGTCACAAATGGCAAGATTTTATTCCTTTCAATGGCTTCATAATATTCCATTGTATGGAATATTATGGTATATATATATATATATATATATATATATATATATATACACCACCTCTTTATCTATTCATCTGTTGACAGATGTCTGGGCTCTTTCTATATGTTGGCTATTATGAACATTGCTGCTATAAAAGTTGGAGTGCATATGCCCCTTTGAATCACTGTTTGTACCCTTTCAAAAAATACTGAGTAGTGCATTTTCTGGGTAGCAGGGGAGCTCTATTTTTAACTTCTTGAGGAACCTCCATACTGTTTTCCAGAGTGGCTGCACCAGTTTACATTCTCACCAACAGTGTAAGGGCTCCCCTTTCTCCACATGCTTGCCAATACCTGTTGTTTCCTGAGTTGTTCATTTTAGTCATTCTGACCAGTGTGAGGTGGTATCTCATTTGGGTTTTAATTTGTATTTCCCTGATGCTGGGTGATGTTGAGCGTTTTTTCATGTTGGACATTTGTGTATCTTCCTTGGAGAAATGTCTGTTCATGTCCTCTGACTGTTATTTGACTGGATTGTTTGTTTTTTAGATGTTGAATTTGGTAAGTTCTTTATAGATTTTAGATACTAGCCCTTTATCTGATAAGACATTTGCAAATATTTCTTCTATTCTGTAGGTTGCCTTTTAGATTTGTTGACTGTCCTTTCCTGTGAAAAAGCTTTTAATCGTGAAGAAGCTCAATAGTTCCTTTTTACTTTTGTTTCTCTTGTCTTAGGAGATGTGTTTAGTTAAGAAGTTGCTGTGGCCTAGGTCAAAGGGGTTGCTGCCTGTGTTCTCCTCTAAGCTTTTGATGGATTCCTGTCTCACATTTAGGTCTTTCATCCATTTTAGAACTGAGAGCTTCTAAGTTTGAGACCATGACAAGGATGTGCAGTCTCCCCACTGTTGTTCAGCATAGTACCGAAAGTCCTAGCCTCAGCGACTAGAAAAAATAAATAAATAAAAGTCATCCAAATTGGCAAAGAACAAGTCAAACTTACACTCTTTGCAGATGACATGATATTCTATGTAGAAAATCCAAAGGACTCCACCAAAAACTTGCTAGAACTGACACAGGATTTCAACAAAGTTGCAGGGTACAAAATCCATACACAGAACTCAGTTGCATTTCTATACACTAATAATGAAGCAGAAGGAATATAAATAAATGAATTTATCCCATTACAATTGCACCAAAAACCATTACATATGTTGATATTAACCTAACCAAAGAGATAGAAGGTCTGTACTCTGAAAACTTTAGAACACTTGTGAAATAAATTGAAGAAGACACAATGAATTGGAAAAACATTGTATGCTTATGATTGGAAGAACAAATATTGTGAAAATGTCTATGCTACCCAAAGCAATCTACACATTCAATGCAATCCCTATCAAAATACCATCATTTATTTTTCACGAAGCTGGAACAAACAATCCTAAAATGTGTATGGAACCATAAAAGACCTCCAATAGCCAAAGGAATGTTGAAAAAGAAAACCAAAACTGGAATCATTCTATTTCTGGACTTGAAGTTGTATTACAAAACTATCGTCATCAAGACAGTATGGTACTGGCACAAAAACAGACACGAAGAGTAATGGCACAGAATAGAGAGCCCACAAATGGATCTTCAACTCTATGGTCAACAAATCTTCAACAAAGCAGGAAAGAATATCCATGCACAGAACTCAGTTGCATTTCTATACACTAACAATGAGGCAGAAGAAAGATAAATCAAGGAATTAATCCCATTTAAAATTGCACCAAAACTCATGAGATACCTAGCAATAAAGCAAACCAAAGAGGTAAAAAAATCTGGACTCTGAAATCTATAGAATACTTATGAAAGAAATTAAGAAAGACACAAATAAATGGGAAAACATTCCATGCTTATGGATTGGAAGAACAAATATTGTTAAAATGTCTATGCTACCCAAAGCAATCAGCACATTTAATGCAATCCTTATCAAAATACCGTCAACATTCTTCTGTTAGCTGGAACAAAAAATCCAAAGCTGTAATCATCAAGACAGTATGGTACTGGCACAAAAATGACACATAGAGTAATGGAACAGAATAGAGAACCTACAAATGGACCCTTAACTCTATGGTCAACTAATCTCCAACAAAGCAGAAAAGAATATCCAGGGGAGAAAAGACAATTTCTTTAGCAAATGGTGTTGGGAAAATTGGACAGCCACATGCAGAAGAATGAAACTGGAGCATTGCCTTACACCATACACAAAAATAAACTCGAATGGATGACAGGACTAAATATGAGACAGGAATCCATCAAAATCCTGGAAGAGAACACAGGAGCAACCTCTTTGACCTCAGCCACAGCAACATCTTGCTAGAGACATCTCCAAAGGCAAGGGAAACAAGGGAAAAATGAACTATTGGGACTTCATCAAGATAAAAAGCTGTTGCACAGCAAGGAAGCAGTTGACAAAACCAAAACACAGCTGACCGAATTAGAGAAGATATTTGCAAATGTCTTGTCAGATAAATAGCTAGTACCCAAATTCTATAAAGAACTTATTAAACTTAACACCCAAATAACAAATAATTAAATCAAGAAATGGAAGACATGAACAGACATTTCTCCAAAGAAGACATTCAAATGGCTAACAGGCACATGAAGAAATGCTCAACATCACTCAGCATCAGGGAAATACAAATAAAAAAATCAAAACCACGATGAGAGACCACTTGACACTGGTCAGAATGGCTAAAATTAACAAGTCAGGAAATGACAGATGTTGGCGAGAATGTGAGAAAGGGGAACCCTCTTACACTGTTGGTGGGAATGCAAGCTGGTGCAGCCACTCTGGAAAACAGTATGGAGGTTCCTCAAAAAGTTGAAAATAGAGCTACCCTATGACCCAGCAATTGCACTACTGGGTATTTATCCCAAAGATACAAATGTAGTGATCTGAAGGGCTACCTGCACCCCTATGTTTGTAGCAGCAATGTCCACAATAGCCAAACTATGGAAAGAGCCCAGATGTCCATCGACATATGAATGGAAAAAGATGTGGTATATATATACAATGGAATACTACTCAGCCATCAAAAAATGAAATCTTGCCATTTGCAATGACATGGATGGAACTACAGGACCTCATGTTAAGTGAAATAAGTCAATCAGAGAAAGACAATTATCATATTATCCTACTCATATGTGGAATTTATGAAACAAAACAGAGGGTCATATGGGAAGGGAGAGGAAAAATAAAACAAAATGAAATCAGAGAGGGAGACAAAACCATAAAAGACTCTTAATCATAAGAAACAAACTGAGGGTTGCTGGAGGGGAGTGGAGTGGGGTATGGGGTCACTGGGTGATGGACACTGAGAAGGGCATGTGATGTAATGAGCAATGGGTACTATATGAGCGTGATGAATCACTGAACTCTACCTCTGAAACTAATAATACACTATATGTTAATTAATTGAATTTAAATTAAAAAATAAATAAAATGGGGAAAAATAAATAGAATTATATAATAAAAGAAACAAGATAACACATATGAGAGCCCTTTGAAAGAATGTCAGTCACTGTATAATTTCTGTTTTACAGTAACTTACAGAATGCTTATCCTTAAACAGATACAAAGATAAATTCAATCATTGGGAAATTTAATCACTATTTTCATTGAGCACTTTAGTTTAGCACATATTAAGTGACAATTTTCTCTGTGATATATTTTTTAAAGATTTTATTTATTTATTTGACAGATAGAGACAGCGAGAGAGGGACCACAAGCAGGGGGAGTGAGAAAGGGAGAAGCAGGCTTCCCGCCGAGCAGGGAGCCCAATGTGGGGCTCTATCCCAGGACCCTGGGACCATGACCCGAGTCGAAGGCAGACGCCTAACAACTGAGACACCCAGGCACCCCATCTGTGATATATTTTGATAGTTACATTATAAATCAAAACAAATATATGTGACCTAAGATGAGGGGCAGAGGTGAAGGCTATCAAGAGCAGTGGGAGATTTATCACTTTAGCTGAGTAACTCCCTTAGTGTTGCCCCAGACACCTGGAACCAACCCAGGAATAAGGTATTTTCTATCCTTTATCGCCACAAAACTTAAGTCTTAATGAGGATGTTTCCAAATAGGAAATAAAGAGTGATGAGTCACGGAGGAAAAGACCTAAGTGTTTGTCAGGTCATAATCCTCTTACCATGAATCCAAAACAGTTTATGAAGAAGGCAACCCAATCCTCAGATAATGAACCTTAATTGTGCAACTGGCTGCAGTCCTCAGAGACTACAAAAGGCCTAAAGAAATTAACCTTGGGGATGGTGAAATATGGGGACGAAAGGGTCAGCATTTTCATGTAAGAGAGATCAGAAATCTGAGCCTCTGACCATGCCTTATCTAATGGCCTTTTGACATTTCCAAGTGCTGCTGGTCTAGAGAGGTTTATTATGAAGTTCATCCATCCATTCTTCTTCTTCTTCTTTTAATATCAAAATAGGGAAGAAGAATGGCTTAAAGGAAAAGGGGATTTGCTAAGAGAGGTTGCTTGGTACAGGGTCATTCCCTGTGTAGGTCAGAAGCCCTCACCACCCAGTGGAAATTCACTGAGTTAGATTGCAGCTAAGACTCCCTTTCTCTGTGGTGCAAATTGAATTGATATTTCACTGGTTTCTACATATTTGATATTCATTGACTTTTTATTTTTCTTTTTAAAAATATTTTACTCATTTGACAGAAAGCAAGAGAGAGGGCACAAGCAAAGGGAGCAGCAGAGGGAGAGGGAGAAGCAGGCTCCCCACTGAGCAGGGGACCTGATGCAGGACTCTATCTCAAGACCCTGGGATCACGACCTAAGCCAAAGGCAGATGCTTAACCGACTGAGCCACCCAGGCACCCTTTCATTGACTTTTTCTTCCAAGGTTGAGTTAATCCCAGATTGTAAATTCTGCCCTATTTGAAGCTGAAGGGACTCTCTTGAAACATGAAGTTGCAAGCAGAGAGCACCCCAATATAAAGAAATTTGGGATATAGAAATATGAATGAGTGTTCCCATTTCTGAATATTTTGGCAACATTGACCATTCTCAATAGTGTTAGAATGCCTAATGACCCGATGATTATTGTTCACTGACATCACACATCTGTTGTGTAGGTTAGACTATTTCCTAAGCCCACCGACCACTACCATCTCTCCTGCTGCCCCCTCCCATCACTAAATAAATCTAACTGCTTTAGCTGTAAGAGATGGAATAATCAGTAGTTAAAGGACTTGGAAACAATAGTAATAAATGACTGGCACATTCCATTTTATAAATAACTGTTTAATAAACACAAGACTGGTGCTTGAAAAAAATAAATAGTAAATTAAAAAATTGGATATAGAAGAATCATAACTCAATCTAATAAATTTCATATATGAGAAGCCCTCAGCTAACAGCATACTTAATGGTGAAATGTTGAAATTTTTTCCTTTATGTTAATAATAAGACAAGGATTTCCACTCTCACCAATCCTATTGAACATAGTTCTGAAAGTCCTTAGAAAAGCAATTAGTCAAGAAAAAGAAATAAAAGGCATCCATTTTGGAAAGGAAAAAAAGAGAAATGGTTTCTGTCTGAAGATGATGCTCTTATATATAAAAACCTTAAGACTCTGCCAAAAATCTTTTAGAATAAATGAATGCAGCAATGTTGCAGAATATAAAATCTACATACAAAAATTAGTTGTACTTCTATACTCAAACAATGACATATATGAAAGAGATATAAAGAAAATCATCCAACTTACAAAAGCATAAAAAGCAATAAAATATTTAGGAATAAATTTAGCTAAGAAGGGAAAAGATCTGAAAAGTACAAGACATTAATAAAAATAGTAAGACACAAATAGGAAAGTCATCCTGTGTTTATGAATCAAAGGAATTAATATTGTTAAAATGTTCATTCTGCCCAAAGCCATCTATAGATTCACTGCAATTTCTATGAAAATCCCAATGGTATTTTTCAGAAAAATAGAAAAAATGATCTTAAAATTTATAAGGAACCTCAAAAGGCTCTGAATAGACAAAACAATCTTGAGAAAGACTAAACAAGTTTGAAGCATCACACTTCCTGATTTCAAACTATACTACAAAGCTATACTAATTAAAATAGTATGGTACTGGAAAAAAGAGACACATAGACCAATGGAACAGAATCAAGAGTCCAAAAATAGACCCATGCTTATATAGTCAACTAATATTTGACAAGCATCCAAGAATACTCAACAGGGAAGACTTTTCTCAATACATGGTGCTGGGAAAACCAGAAACTCAGATACACAAAAATAAAATTGGACCTCTATCTTATAATACTCACAAAAATTAATTCAAAATCAATTAAAACCTTAAATTTAATGTTTGAAACCATGAAACCATAAAATTCCTAGAAAAATACATCGGGAAAAATCTTCTTGACCTTGGTTTTGGAGACTTTTTTTTGTATGACACCAAAATAATAAGCAACACAAGCAAAAATCAACAACTGGTCTTACATCAATGTATAAATCTTTTGTATAGCAAAAGAAACAATCAAAAGAATAAAGAGACAATGTACAAAACTGAAAAACAATGTACAGAATTTGTAAACCATATGTCAGATAAAGGGTTAGTATTCAAAATATATGAGGAACTCCTATGACTCAATAGGAAAAAAAAAGCAAATCATCCACTGGAAAAATGGACAGGACTGAATGGATATTTTTTCAAAGAAGACGTCCAAATGGCCAACAGGTATATGAAATAATGCTCAACACCCCTAATAATCAGGGAAATGTCAAAGCCACAGTGAAATACAAACCTTTGTCTATTGAAATGGCTATCATCAAAATCGTAAGACATACCAAGTGTTGTCCAGGATGTGGAGAAAAAGAAACCCTAGTCCACTGCTGGTGAAAATGAAAATTGATGTACCCACTATGTAAAATAGTCTGGAGGTTCATCAAAAAATTAAAAATATAACTATCATATGATCCAGCAATCCCATTGTTAGGTATTTATCCAAAGGGAATGAAATCAGAATTTAAAAACGGTATCTGCACCCCAACATTCATTGTTGCATTATTCATAATAGCCACGATGTGGAAATAATCTGTCTATAAATGGATAAATTGATTTAAAATATGGTAATGTACAAGGTAATATTAAGCCACTAGAAAGAAAATGCTGCCATTTGCAGCAACATGGATGAACCTTGAGGCCATTATGCTAAGTCGTATAAGAGAGACGGAAAAAGAAAAATGCTGTGTGATCTCAATTGTATGTGGAATCTCAAAAGAAGAAAGTTAAGCTCATAGAAACAGAGAGTTATAGTGGTTGCCAGAGGCTGGGGAATGGGGGAAGTGGGGAAATGTTGATTAGAGAGTACAAACTTCCAGTTAAGATGAATAAGTTTTGAGGATGTAATATTCAACATGATAACTATAGATAACAATATTGTATTTGAAAGTTGTGGGGAGAGAAGATCTTAAATGCTGTCACCACAAAAAATATTGTAATTATGTGAGGTGATGGATGTTAACTAAACTTATCTTGGCAATCATTTTGCAATATATACATGTATCAAATCATTACAGGCACACCCTAAGCTTTCACAGTGTTATGTCACTTATATCTCAATGAAGCTGTCAAAAAAAAATGTCTATCTTGTAAGTCCTATACCTGGGCTTCCTAAAGGATGGTTTTTGTCCATTTATTTTGTCCCTTTGAATAGACCATGCTGACCTGTTTCTCCATATGCTTTGTGATTTTCTTTATTTGAATATTGGGTATTTGACTGCTATGATGTGTTAACTTTGAAATTGGATTTTTTTTTCTCTTGACTAGGGTTCTTCTTATTATTATTGTTTTTTTTAAGATTTTATTTATTTATTTGAGAGAGAGAGAGAACGAGAGATAGAAAGCACGAGAGGGAAGAGGGTCAGAGGGAGAAGCAGACTCCCCGCTGAGCAGGAAGCCCGATGTGGGACTCGATCCCGGGACTCCAGGATCATGACCTGAGCCGAAGGCAGTCGCTTAACCAACTGAGCCACCCAGGCGCCCTGTTTAAGGCTGTAGTTGTCTGTTTTGTGACTTTCAAGCTAATTTTGCAAAGATTATTCCTTGTCATATATGATCACTGAAGTCTTTTCTCCTTTGGCTCATATTCAACTAATGTTTTGACAATGATTTATTTCAAGGCCAGAAGTTCACCATAACTTTGCAGATTGGCTCCGTGCAAGGGCACTCTTTCAAGACTTAGCTAGGCTTGCTCTGAATCTAGAGATCAGCCTCCCCCCACCAAAGCTTAAGGTCTTCTAAGGTCTTTTGTGAGTATGTGTCTTTCCTCATCATACATATGCTTTCTAAATTCTTACATATACATGGTTGCTTTTGAATGTCCTAATTTCCCAAAGAATCTCATTTCAGCTTCTCTTTCAGGCCTTAGTCTATGTCTCCACCCATAATCTCTTGCCCTGTGTCTGTGATTCTGTAGTTGCCTTGGTGCTCCAAGGTAGGTAAAACAAGATGAGCACTTTGTATCAGTCCTTCAGCTATCCCCCAGACAGGATAGAACAAATGTACATAAAAATTTGTAAATAAGGTGTGCTCTGTTCTCTTTAGTTTGAAGAAGAGAAATAAGAAACAGGCTGTTTCCACTTTAATCCATCACCTCAAAGGAGAGGGCATGTGAAAAGGGTGAGTAAAACACCACAAAAATTTCCTGCCATTTTGAAAATGGCTTTTTCTTGATTGAATGTTTGCATGGTTGCTGCAAACATTTAACTGTGTTGTAGATTCTGGAAAAGTTGATTAAGGCACTTCTTGCTTTTTTTTTTTCTTTCCTTTGATGTTTCTGTTGGAGAAAAGGGCTTAGAACTTCCAAGCCCACCATTTTGCTGACATTAGTCAATACCTATACTGTTATACTGCATTGAAAACATCTATTCTCAGCTCTTCTTCCATTGTGCAATTCCCTTTATGCTTTACACTCCTGGACAATGGTCCCTACAAGTTCCAGTCATCTTGCCAAAGTGACAAAGATGCAAAGCACCCTGGAACATGCCAAACCCATACCACTTTAGTTCCAGACAACTTGCTAAGGCATCCCTGGTGTGGAGCATTACAGAACCTCTCAGCCCATACTAGCTTCAACTCCAGTTGTCCCATCAGGGTCACCTCTGTGCAGAGTGCTCAGGGACACTGAACCATGCCTGTCTTGGCTCCAGTCATCCCTCCCTGGTGCCCCTTGCATGGAGCACACTGGAACACCGCAGTTTGCACTGGCCTACTCCAGCCATCCCATCAGTGCACCACCTGTACACAGCACCCTGGGACTCCCAGCTGATATCCCTGCCTAAGCTCCCGCTGCTCCACCATAACACCCCCTCCACAGAGTACCCAAGGAAACCCCATCCATTACTGTCTTAATTTCAGCCACCCCAAAAGTGTTCCCCCTGCATGAAGTACTCAAAGACCCCCTGGCCTGCACCCATTTTGGCACCAGCCAGCATGCCAGGTTGCACTGTCCACAGAATTACACAGGATCTCTAGCTTGCACCCAATTCAACTTCAGCTGTCCAAACGGGGCACACTCTTTGCAGAGCCCTGGGAATACCCAAGCCCACACCCACTTCCACTCTGGCCATTCTACCAGGGTAGCTCCTCCAGCACAGGGTGCCACCAAAACCCCAACCCATAAAAGCCACAGCTCCAATCAGTTATCCAAAGTCATCAGGCACACACAGTCTACAAAGGGGCAGCCATAAACATTCTTTCTAGTTTAGGAGTAGTTGTTCTACATAATTCATAGAAACAAACAGAAAATTAAGCAAAATGAGAAAAAGACAAAGTACCAAAAAAAGAACTAAATGAAATGAAGATAAGCAACATACCTGATAAAAACTTCAAAGTAATAGTCATAAAGATGCTCACTGAACTGGAGAAAACAGGAAATAAACTCACTGAGAATTTCAACAAAAAAATTAGAAATAATAAAAAAGAACCAATCAAAGCTGACAAATACAATAACTAAAATGAAAAATACACAAGAGGGAATCAACATTAGATTAAGGATGCAGAAGAACAAATTAGTGATCTGAAGGACAGAGTAATGGAAAGCACGCAAGTTGAACAGCAAAAAGAGAAAAGAAAAAAATTAGGATAGTTTAAGCAATATATTGGACAACATCAAGCAAATAAACACTTGCATTATAGAGATCCCAGAAGAAGAGAAAGGAAGGGGCAGAAAATGTATCTGAAGAAATAATAGCTAGAATCTTCTCAAGCATAGGGAAGGAAATGGACATCCAGGTTGAGAGTACAGAAAGTTCCAAACATGATAAATCCAAGGAGGTTTATACCATGACACATAATAATTAAAATGTCAAAAATTAAAAATGCGAAAAATTTAAAGCCAGCAAGAGAGTACCAACTAGTTACATACAAGGGAAACCCCATAAAGCTATCAGTGGATTTTTAAGCAAACAGTTTACAGGTCAGAAGACAGTGTCATAATATATTTAAAGCACTGAAAGAAAAAAACCTATATTCAAGAGTATTCTACCTAACAAGGTTATTATTCAGATTTGAATGAAAGTTAAAGAATTTCCCAGACAAACAAAAGTTAAAGGAGTTCATCACCACTAAACAGGCCTTATAAGAAGGATTAAAAGGACATATTTAGGTGCAAAAGAAAAGGCCATTTTTTTTTCATTTTTAAACTTTAAATTCAATTAGCTAACATAGAGTACATCATTAGTTTCAGATATAGTGTTCAATAATTTATCAGTTGCATGTAACACCCAGTGCTCATCACATCATGTGCCCTCCTTAATGCCCATCACCCAATTACCCCATCCCCCCACCCATCTCCCCTCCAGCAACCCTCAGTTTGTTTCTTATAGTTAAGAGTCTCTTGTGGTTTTTCTCCCTCTGATGACTTCCCATGCAGTTTTTTCTCCCTTCCCCTATGATCCTCTGCACTGTTTCTTATTTTCCACATATGAGTGAACCCATTTGATAGTTTTCTTTCTCTGATTGACTTATTTCACTCAGCATAAGACCTTCCAGTTCCATCCACGTTGATGTAAATGGTAAGTATTAATCCTTTCTGTTGGCTGAGTAATGTTCCATTATATAAATATATATAATATATATCACATCTTCTTTATCCATTCATCTTTTGATGGACATCTTGGCTCTTTCCAGTTTAGAAAAGGCCATAATTAAAAGTAAGAAAATTATGAAAGGAAAACATTTCATGAGCAAAAGTAAACATAAAGTAAAGGTAGCAGAGCAATCACGTATAAACCTAGTATGAAGGTTAAAAGACAAAAGTAGTAAAATCAATTATCTCTCAAAATTAGTTCAGGGAACTTACAATATAAAAATATGTAAAATATGAGTATATGTATATATATATATATATATATATATATATATATATATATATATAATGTTGAAGGGGAGTGAAAAGGAATTTCTTTTAGACGTGTTCAAACTTACATGACTGTCAACGTAATATAGACTGCTATATACTTAGGATGTTATATATGAACCTCATGATAACCACAAACCAAAAACCTGTAACATTTACACAGAAAATAAAGAGAAAAAATACAAGCATAACACTACAGGATATAACACTTGCAAATATCTATGAACTCAATATTGGAATACCTAAATACATAAAGCATATATATACAAAAAGTAGAGGCAGACAAAAATACAGAGAATAAGCTGATGTTTGCCAGAGGGGAGGTGGATGTGGGGATGGGAAAAATGGGTGAAAAGGAGAAGGTGATACAGTTTTCTAATTATGGAATGAAAGGCACAGCATAAGGAGAATAGTAAATGACACTGCAATAGCAATATAACAAGACAAATGGTAGCTCCACTTGTGGTGAACATGGCATAATATATAAAACTTGTCATATCACTAAGCCAAACACCTGAAACTAATGTAACATTGTGTATCAACTATACTTCAATTAAAAATAATTTAAGATGGCATTGTAGGAAGATCCCGAATGCACTTTATCCCAAAGACGCGACAAATCTGAATGAACAATTCCCTCTGGGAAAAAAAAAAAAACTGAGAACTGGCTGAATAGCTACTCTTCAACAAAGAATAAAAGGGCCACATTGAGAGAGATAGGTGAGTCAGAGATATGATGTCATTAAAAATTCCATCCCTGGAGTGGCAACCCACAAAATGGAGGGATCTCACAAACAAGGAAATTCTCTTTGAGGAGCAAGTGGTTTGTGCTCCACATCAGGCACCACAAACCTTTAGACGGGCATTGGATAGATGAAGCCTCAATATATCTGGTTTGTCAAAGTAATGAGGCATACTTTAGGAGAACCATAGGGCTATAGGCAATTGAGATTCCACACTTAAAAGATTCACATGCAGATTCACTCACTCCAGGACCCAGCACAAAGGGAGAAGTTTATTTTTTATTTTTTTAAAGATTTTATTTATTTATTTTAGAGAGAGAGAGAACATGAGTGGGAGGGGTAGAGGGAGAGAGAGAATCTCAAGCAGACTCCACGATGAGTGTGAAACCTGACTCCAGATTGATCCCAGTACCCTGAGATCATGACCTGAGCCAAAACCAAGAGTTGGATGCTTAACTGACTGCACCATCTAGGTGCCCCCAAAAGCAGCAGTTTAAAAAGAAGCTAGATCACATGTGAAGGTGATTCATTTCCTAACCTTAATGCATTTTCCAGAGGATCAAAAGCTTGTTGAGACTCTCTCCAGGGACAGAGATACTAACAGATGCCATTCTTATGTTCTCCCTCTACCTTGTTAGCAGTGGTGCTAACAGGTACAATTTTTTCACTCTTATCCCTACCTGCTAATGCCTGCCACTCAACACCACTCCTTCAGCACTGTCAGAGAAAGCTGACAAGCACCCCATCCCCCTGTGCCACTCCTGCAGATGAACGCCCCACCCCCTGCATAGTCCCCTAAAGGAAGTGGGTATATACAGCCCATACAGAGGATGTCCCTTGAATTCTGGACTCTGGTAGCCAGGGGAGCTGTGTTTCTGGGCACAGGAGGTCTGAAACAATTGAATAGATAGTTTGAGAGACAACAAAGAACTAGGACAAGGATAAATAATAAAGTTCACATCCTATAAAGGGCCAACATTTAAAAACTATGAGAGATAGTTGTCTTGCCTAATAAATAGAGACAGAGAGTCAAGCAAAATGAGAAAACACAGGATTTTTTTCCAAACGAAAGAACAAGATAAAACCCCAAGAAAAAACCTTAATAAAACAGAGACAAGTAATTTACCTCATGAAGAGTTTAAAGTAATGGTCATAAAAAGGTTTGCCAGACATGAGAGATGAATGAATGAATACAGTGAGAACTTCAGCAAAATATTAAAAAATATAAAAAGTATCAACAAGACACAGAGCAGAAAAATTACATTAACTGATCTAAAAAATTTTAGAGAGGTTCAACAGCAGACAAATGAAGCAAAAAAAAAAAAATCAGTGATCTGAAAGTCAGAACAATGGAACACACCAAAACAGAACAGCAGAAAGTAAAAAGAATAAAAAAAAATTAAAGATACAGTAACAGACCTATGAGACAACACTAAGCAGAATAATTCACATTATTGGGGCCCCAGGAGAAGGGAAAAAGAGGCAGAAAAAATATTTGAGGAAATCGGAATTTGAGAGATAAGTGATAACATAAGACCAAACAATATTAGAATAATTGGGATCCCAGAAGAAGAAGAAAAAAGAGAGAGGGGGGCAGAAGGTATATTGGAGCAAATTATAGCAGAGAACTTCCCTAATTTGAGGAAGGAAACAGGCATCAAAATCCAGGAGGCACAGAGAACCCCTCTCAAAATCAATAAAAATAGGTCAACACCCCAACATCAAATAGTAAAACTTACCAGTCTCAGAGACACAGAGAAAATCTGGAAAGCAGCTTGGAAGAAGAGATCTGTAACCTACAATGGTAGAAACATTAGATTGGCAACAGACCTATCCACAGAGACCTGGCAGGCCAGAAAGGACTTGCATGATATATTCAGAGCACTAAATGAGAAAAATATGCAGCCAAGAATACTATATCCAGCTAAGCTGTCCTTGAAAATAGAAGGAGAGATAAAAAGGTTCCAGGACAAACAAAAACTAAAGGAATTTGCAAACAGGAAACCAGCCCTACAAGAAATATTGAAAGGGGTCCTCTAAGCAAAGAGAGAGCCTAAAAGCAACATAGACCAGAAAGGAACACAGACAATATACAGTAACAGTCACCTTACAGACAATAAAATGGCACTAAATTCATATCTTTCAATAGTTACCCTGAATGTAAATGGGCTAAGTGCCCCAATCAAAAGAAACAGGCTATCAGATTGGATTAAAAAAAAAAACAAGACCCATTGATATGCTGTCTGCAAGAGACTCATTTTAAACCCAAAGACACCCCCAGATTGAAAGTGAGGGGGTGGAAAACCATTTACCATGCTAATGGACACCAAAAGAAAGCTGGGATGGCAATCCTTATATCAGACAAATTAGATGTTAAACCAAAGACTGTAATAAGAGATGAGAAAGGACACTATATCCTACTTAAAGGGTCTATCCAACAAGAAGATCTAACAATTGTAAATATCTATGCCCCTAACATGGGAGCAGCCAATTATATAAGGCAATTAATAACAAAAGCAAAGAAACACATTGACAACAATACAATAATAGTGGGGGACTTTAACACCCCCCTTACTGAAATGGACAGATCAACTAAGCAAAAGATCAACAAGGAAATAAAGACTTTAAATGACACACGGGACCAAATGGACTTCACAGATATATTCAGAACATTCCATCCCAAAGCAACAGGATACACATTCTTCTCTAGTGCCCATGGAACATTCTCCAGAATAGATCACATCCTAGGTCACAAATCAGGTCTCAACCAGTACATGGAAGATTGTGAAGATGTCAATGCTACCTAGAGCAATCTACACATTTAGTGGAATCCCCATCAAAATACGATCAACTTTTTTCAAAGAAATGGAACAAATAATCCTAAAATTTGTATGGAACCAGAAAAGACCCCGAATAGCCAGAGGAATGTTGAAAAAGAAAAGCAAAGCTGGTGACATCACAATTCCAGACTTCAAGCTCTATTACAAAGCTGTCATCATTAAGACAGTATGGAACTGGCACAAAAACAGACACATAGATCAATGGAACAGAATCGAGAGCCCAGAAATGGACCCTCAACTCTATGGTCAACTAATCTTCAACAAAGCAGGAAAGAATGTCCAATGGAAAAAAGACAGTCTCTTCAACAAATGGTGTTGGGAAAATTGGTCAACCACATGCAGAAGAATGAAACTGGACCATTTCCTTACTCCACACACAAAAATAGACTCCAAATGGTTGAAAGACCTAAATGTGAGACAGGAGTCCATCAAAATCCCAAAGGAGAACACAGGCAACAACCTCTTCGACCTCAGCCGCAGCAACTTCTTCCTAGAAACATCGCCAAAGGCAAGGGAGGCAAGGGCAAAAATGAACTATTGGGACCTCATCAAGATAAAAAGCTTTTGCACAACAAAAGAAACAGTCCACAAAACCAAAAGACAACTGACAGAATGGGAGAAGATATTTGCAAATGACATATCAGATAAAGGGCTAGTATCAAAAATCTATAAAGAATTTATGAAACTCAACACCCAAAGAACAAATGATCCAATCAAGAAATGGGCAGAAGATATGAACAGACATTTTTCCAAAGAAGACATCCAAACAGCCAACAGACACATGAAGTAGTGTTCAACATTGCTCGGCATCAGGGAAATCCAAATCAAAACCTCAATGTGATACCACCTCACACCAGTCACAATGGCTAAAATTAACAAGTCAGGAAACTTGACAGATGTTGGCGGGGATGTGGAGAAAGGGGAACCCTCCTACACTGTTGGTGGGAATGCAAGCTGGTGCAGCCACTCTGGAAAACAGTATGGAGGTTCCTCAAAATGTTGAAAATAAAACTACCATATGACCCAGCAATTGCACTATTGGGTATTTACCCCAAAGATACAAATGTAGGGATCCGAAGGGGTACATGCACCCCAATGTTTATAGCAGCAATGTCCACAATAGCCAAACTGTGGAAAGAGTCAAGATATCCATCAACAGATGAATAAATAAAGAAGATGTGTTATATATATTTATGTAGCCATCAAAAGGAATGAAATCTTGCCATTTGCAACAACGTGGATGGAACTGGAGGGTGTTATGCTGAGTGAAATAAGTCAATCAGAGAAAGACATGTATCATATGACCTCACTGATATGAGGAATTCTTAATCTCAGGAAACAAACTGAGGGTTGCTGGAGTGGTGAGGGTTGGGAAGGATGGGGTGGCTGGGTGATAGACACTGGGGAGTGTATGTGCTACGGTGAGCGCTGTGAATTGTGTGAGACTGTTGAATCACAGATCTGTACCTCTGAAACAAATAATACAATATGTATCTTTTAAAAAAGAAGAAGATAGCAGGAGAGGAAGAATGAAGGGGGGGAAATCGGAGGGGGAGACGAACCATGAGAGATGATGGACTATGTAAAACAAACTGAGGGTTCTAGAGGGGAGGGAGGTGGGAGGATGGGTTAGCCTGGTGATGGGTATTAAAGAGGGCACGTACTGCATGGAGCACTGGGTATTATATGCAAACAGTGAATCATGGAACACTACATCAAAAACTAATGATGTAATGTATGGTGATTAACATAACATAATAGTAAAAAAAAGGGGGACTCCCTATCAAGAGATGCTGTGTCCCTCTGTGAGGAAGAAATTCAGAAGGCACTGGCACTGCCCAAACCATCTTCTCCACCCTCTATTCCTCCCTCTACCCCTTCTCCCAGGCCAGTTGGTTTGTATCCACCTCTCCCAACCTGTTACCCTCGCCCTTCACTGCTTCCATATCCAGGGGCTTCCCACCCTAAGCTGTGTCCCCTGGTTGAAGTGGCCAAGGAATTTGGAATTCAGGTTACTCAAAAACCTTTCTCTTTAAAAGAGTTTAACCGATTAAACAAGACCTGGGAAAGTTTTCTGGTAACCCAGATGGTTACATAGAGGCCTTCCAGCATTTGACCTTGGTCTCTGATCTATCCTGGAAAGATGTGATGATCATTTTAGGACAGACTCTTTCAGAGACCAAAAAGGAAAAAGGTTCTTAAGGAAGCCAGGATTTATGCTAATAGTCTTCACCTTTCTGATACCAAATACCCAATAGGACAGACTGCTGTCCCTCCCATGGATCCAGGGTGGGGTTATAATCAACCTTCAGAGAGATGAGAATGAGACTACTTTCTGTGTTAAGGCAAAGTTAAAAGCCAGCTGACAAAAATCATCAGCTACTTTAAGATAGCTGTAGTCATCCAGGAGGCAAATGAGAACCCAACTACCGTTCTGGAAAGACTCAAAGAGGCTGTGACTAAATATACTTAACCTTGATCTCCAGTCTTTTGAGGGACAGATAATACCTTTCTTAGTCTGCTCCAGATGTCAGGTGGAAGCTGCAAAAACCGGTAAGAGAATCAGGCACCACTCTTGAAGAATTCCCTTCAGCAGCAACTGTCTTTTATAACAGTGATGAAAAGAGAGAGGCCAAGGCTTGGGAGAAGGAGCAAAGGAAGGAGGTAAGGCAGGCCCAATTGCTAGTGGATCTATAGGACCAAGCCCACTCCAAGGATGTCCAACTCCATGCTGAAAAGAGATCAGGAAAATGTCTGATCTGTAGGACTGGCCACTGGGTGTGAGATTGCTCTATTAAGGACAAGCACCCCCAAATACCCTGTCTTAAACATCAACACACAGGACACTGGGCAGCTAACTGCCCCCAAGGTCAAAGGACCCTGGGTTCAGAAACTGCTGTCCCGCTGATGGTGATGGATGAAAGGGCCCTCTGCTCCAGTCACCCCCTTGCAAGAAGTAACCATCAATGGACTGGAGCCATGTATAAAGATGGATATGGTAGGTAGAACAACTTTCCTTTTGGATACTGGGGCCACTTTGTCCTGACCTCCTTCTCTGAGATTAAGATTCCTGCAAAGTGATGGGAGTATCAGGCAAACTAATAACTAAGACTTTCACCCCTCTCTTTTGTTGCCTATGGGAAGATTACAGCTTTTCCCACTCCTTGGTTATGCTAGAGTGTCCTTCTCCCCTAGTGGGAAGAGGTATATTAAATAACCTAGGAGCTAGGCTCATTCTGAGAGGAACTACAGCTACTGAGGCCCCCCAAACTCCTACTAATTGAAAAAATTCTGGAGCCCAGTTCTTTAGAAGAGGTTTTGTTAGCAGACCCTAGGATATGGGATGATGGGCTTCCAGGATGAGTGGTCACCACCACTCCTGTGTTAATAGAGCTAAAGAACCCTAATAAATGACAATACCCTGTCCACCTTGAGGCATGACAAGGACTCCAGCCTAAAACATGGCATCTTGATTCATTTTAACTCCACCAAAGGAAAATTATACCTAGCCCAGGGAGAAGGGACTGATCATTGGGAACCTGGTCAGTCAAATTCATCCACCCTTTTTCCTTCCTTCTCTGAGGCCCCATGTTTTAATACTGTTTCCTTGGCAACCCAAGCCATAACTTCCCTGTGGAAATATAGGTCCCCAATAATTGGATAGCTGAGGGTCTTTTATCATGCACATGGGTGCCTCCTATTGCCAGCCAGGATCCTCTTTGTCTGCAGCAACAAGGGTTATTCCTGCCTCCCTACAAATTGGACAGGGATTTGCACCTTGGCTCATGTCCTCCCTCAATTTTCCTACCTTGAGGGAACATTCTCCATACCCCTCCCCATCACCACTTGTTTAAGACACACCAAACAGGCTATGCCTTTAATACCTAGCTTACTAGGAATCTTGTCTCTTGCCAGCATTGCAGGAGTGACCACAGGAAGCTACAGAACCCATGCCCCCAACCAAATTTATTATAATCTATCTAAATCCCTGCCCAAAATAAATGAGTACTTTGCAACCACCTTCTTTGACGCCCAGATAAAAATTAACTCTTTGGCAGCTATGGTCTTACAGAACTGTCAGACCCTTGATGTCTTTACAGTTAAAAGTGGAAGAACCTATTCATTACTAAGAGGAGAATGTTTTTGGTTCAATCGAAATACCCAGGTACAACACATCAAAACCTTCCTAGAGGGCTGCCCTGGGTGGCTCATTTGGTTAAGCATCTGACTCTTGATTTTGGATCAGGTCATTCTCATGGTTGTGAGATTGAGCCCTGCCTCAGCCTCTGCAATGGGTGTGAAGCTTGCTTAAGATTCTTTTCTCTTGCTCCCTCTCCCTCTGCACCCCCCACTCACACGTGCTTTCTCTAAAAAAACAAACAAAAACAAAACAAAACAAAACTTTCCTAGAAAATGCTTAGGTGTTTCATGATCAAGCTAACTGAGGATGGTCAAATTGGAAAAAATACCTGATCCTGGCTATCATGGCTGCCTCCTTCCTTTTCTGGGGCTCTTAATTTCCATAATAGCTCTCCTTCTTGCAGGACCACCCTTATTTAATTTACTTGTAAAATTTGTGTCCCCCAGACAAAAAGCATTTAAACTCAAAATAAGCATCCAAACACTGAGGCTACTAGGCCATCTCTACTCAAAACACCTCCATCTACATGAGACCCCTGGATGGACATCACACCTGGGAATTCCTTCCACCTGACAGATAGCAAGAATAGTGGGCCCAAACTCTCTGAAGCAGCAGGGAAGAGATGTTAGGTAGAAACTAAATATGAACAGGGGAGAGAACACCCAAGGAACTTCATCACTTGATCTGAAAGACTTCAGAGTCCCAAGTCCCTGAAGGGGGAGTGATAGAGTAGGCAATTAGTTAGACATGAGCTGGAGGCAAGGATGGTGATAAATAAGTTACACATTAGAAGCCTGAGGACACATTATCCTGATTTTGTGGCTTACAACATCCTGACCTTGTGGCTTCCAAGACCCTGGGGCTACAGACCAAGAGCCACAGGTACAGATCATGTGCTGTCCTCTTCCACCTTTGCTCCAGGGTAACCCCTAGATTCATTATAATGCCTTTGCCTTGCAGTTATAGTCCCCCGATGGAGGAAGGCTGCTACAGTGGTTCCCTTACAGACCTTGTAAGGTCAAAAACTCCCCCTCCCAACTTGTGGGAAGAGTCCCCCAAATGATTAGAAGCAGCTTCCATTAAAGACCACCCAGTCCATGATGCAAGACGCCACTCACATAAAAGGAAAGGATCCCTGAAGGCTCACAGCAGTTGCCACTTCTGGGCCTGTCTGCTCTCCCACCTTGAGAGTGTACTATCCTTAATAAAACTGTTTTATGCTTTCAAAAGAAACCCAAGATAAAAACAACTTTTTACATACAAGGAACCCTCCATAAGACTATCAGCAGATTTCTCAGCAAAAACTTTGCAAGCCAGAATGGAGTGGCATGATATATTTAAAGTGCTGAGAGGAAAAAAGAATTCTCTACCCAGGGAGGTTATCATTCAGAATTGAAGGAGAAATAAAGAATTTCCCAGACAAATATAAACTAAGGGAGTTCACCACCAATAAATCAGCCCTGCAAGAAATGTTAAAGGAACTTCTTTAAGCTGAAAAGAAAGGGCTCTAATTACCAAGAACACATACTACAGTAAATATCTCATGGGTAGAAGTAAATATGTAGTAAAGGAATTGGATTAAACTCTTATCAAACTAGTATGATGGTTACAAGAGAAAAGTAAAAATAATGATAACAACAATGATTAGTTAAAGGATATACAAAATAAAAGATGTATAATGTGATATGAAAAACATAAAACATGGTGGGGGATAAAAATGCAGTTTTAGAATGTGTTCAAATGTAACTTGGAATCGACTTAAAACAGGCTCATAGATATGGGCTGTTATATGTGAGCCTCATGATAATCACAAAGTAAAAAACCTAAAATAATACACTAAAGATAATGTAAAACAAATCTAAATAACACTATAATAAAATCATCAAACCACAGGGAAGAATAAAAGAGAAGAAAGGAATAGAGAGGGAGTACAAAACAGCCAGAAAACAACTAACAAAATGGCTATAACTACATACTTATCAATATTACTTGTCATGTAAATGGACTAAATTCTCCAATGAAAAGACATAGTGTGGCTGAATGGATTAAGAAAGAAGACCATTGTATATGCTGCCTGCAAGAGACTCACCTCAGATGTAAAGACACATACAGGCTGAAAGTGAAGGGATGGAAAAAGATATTTCATGCAAATGGAAACCAAAAACTAATTGGGGTATATCAGACAAAATAGACTTTTAAAGTCTATTGTTTTAAACAATGAATGTAATAAAAAGAATAAAGATGGATAAGCATTATATAATGATAAATGGTGGAAATCCAACAAGAAATAGTATTTGAAAATATCCATTTAACATAGGAGCATCTAAATATATAAAGCAAATATTAATATACTTAAAGAGAGATACAATACAGCAATACAATATAGTAGGGGACTTTAATACCCTACTTACATCAAAGAACAGATCATTTAAGCAGAAAATCAATAGGGAAACATCAGCTTTATTTTTTTGTTGTTGGGGGAAGACATTAGCTTTAAATGACATATTATAAAAGGGAGTTAAGAGATATATACAGGTCATTCCATCCAAAAGCAACAGAACATATTTTCTTCTCAAGTGCACATGAAACATACTCCAGGATAAATGATATGTTAGACCAGAAAACAAGTCTCAATAAACTTAAAAAGATTGAAAATTTTCAACCTTCTTTTCTGACCCCTGTGGTATGAAATTACAATGAATTGCAAGAACAAAACTGGAAAAACTGAAAATATATGGAGATTGAACAACATGGTACTGAACATCCAATGGGTCAATGAAGATATCAAAGGAGAAATCAAAATAATACCTTGGGACAAATGAAAATGGAAATACAACATACCAAAATCTATGGGATGCACCAAAAACAGTTCTAAGATTTGTTTATAGTAATATAGGCCTACCACAAGAAACAAGAAAAATCTCAAATACACAATCTAACTACACTTAGAGATATGAGAAAAAGAAAAACAAGTGAAGCTTAAATTTAGTATAAGGAAGGAAATAATAAACATCAGAGAGTAAAAAAATAGAGACTGAGAAGATCAATGAAACTAAGTCATAGTTCTCTGAAGAGATAAACAAAATTGACAAACCTTTAGTTGGCCTAAGAAAAAAGAGAGGATTAAATAAAATCAGAAATAAAAGAGGAGAAATGACAACTGATTAAAAAAAAAGGATCATTACAGACTACTATGAACAATTATATGCCAACAAACTGGACAACCTAGAAGTAATGGATAAATTACTAAAAATATACAATCTGCCAAGACTGAATCATAAGAAATAGAAAATCTGAATAGACCAATTACTAGTAAGGAGATTGAAACAGCAATCAAACACCTTGCAACAAACAGAAGTCCAGGACCAGATGGTTTTACCGGTAAATTCCACCAATAATTCAAAGATTTAATACATATCTTTATCAAATTCATCTAAAAAATTGAAGTGGAAATAATGGTTCCAAATTCATTTTACAAGCCCAGCATTACCCTGATAACAAAACCAGAGAAGGACACCACAGGAAAATAACATTACAGGCCAACAACACTGATAAAACAGATGAAAATCATAAAAGAATTAGCAAATTGAATTCAACAATATATTAAAAGGATCATACACCATGATTACATGGAATTTATTCTAGGGATGTTAAGGATGGTTCATTTGCAAATCAATCTACATAATACACCACATTAACAAAATGAAGCAAAAAACCCCTATGATCATCTTAATAGATGCAAAAAATTGACATAATTTGACATCTATTTATGATATAAATTCTCAACAATATGGCTATAGATGTAATGTACTTCAACATAATAAAGGCCATATATGACAAGCCGATAGCTAATACATCATAGTCATATGAAAAACTGAAATGTTTTTTCTAAGATGAAGAAGAAAACAAGGATGCCTAGTCTTGCCACTTTTACTCAACACAGTACTGGAAGTCCTAGATAGAGCAATTGGGCAGGAAAAAGAAATAAAAGGCATCCAAATTAAAAAGGAAGAAATTAAACTATAACTATTTTCAGATAACATAGCATTATATATATAACTCTGAAGACTCCACCAAAACAACTGTTAGAGGTAAAAAAAATTTTTCAATATAGTTGTAGGGTACAAAATCAATATATGAAAATCTGTTGTACTTTTATATACTAACAATAAAGTATCAGAAAGAGAAATTAAGAAAATGATCCAATTTGGAATAGCATTCCCCCCTCCAAAAAAATTTACCTCAGAATAAATTAAACCAAGATCACTATTCTGAAAACTGCAAGACACTGATGAAATAAATCAAAAAAGACACAAATAAATGGAAATATATTCTGTGTTTATAGATTGAAAGAATTAATATTGTTAAAATATCAATACTACCAAAAGCCATCTATAGATTCAGTACAATCCCTATCAAGAGTCCAATGACATTTTTTACAAAAGTAGAAAAAACACTCTTAAAATTAAATGGAATGACCAAAACCCCAAATAGCCAAAGAAATCCTGAGGAAAAACAATGCAGGAGGCATCACACTTCCATTTCAAGCTACACTATAAAGCTACAGTAATAAAAACAGTATTTAATGGTATAAAGCAGATACACACATGAATGGGACAGAATAGAAAGCTCAGAAATAAACACAAGCATATATGGTCAACTTATTTGTGACAAAGGAGGCAAGAATATACAGCAAGGAAAGCACAGTCTCTTCAATAAATGGTGCTGGAAAAATTGGACAGCCACATGCAAAGAATGAAACTAGATCACTATCATACACCACACCAAAAATTTACTCAAAATAGATTTAAATCTTTAATATACAATGAGAAATGATAAACCTCTAAGAAGAAAACACAGGCTGTAAACTCCTTGACATTGCTCTTGGTGATAGTTTTGTAGATCTGATTCCAAAGGCAATGGCAATAAAAATGAAAACAAACAAGTGGGACATCAAAGTGAAATGCTTTTGCACAGTGGAGGACACCATCAACAAAATAAAAAGTCAACCAACTGAATGGGAGAAGACATTTGCCAATTATGTAACCAATAATGGATAATATCTAAAATATATAAAGAACTTATATATCTCAATAACAAAAAAATCCAAATTAAGTATGGGCAGATGATCTGAATAGACTCTTTACAAAGAAGACATACAGATGGCCAATAGGCACATCAAAAGATGCCTATTATTCATCATCTGGGAAATCCAAATCAAAACTACAAGAAAATATCACCTCACAACTGTCAGAGTGGCCATCACTAAAAAAAATAACAAAAATATGACAAGTGTTGGCAAGGATATGGTGAAAAGAGAGCAACTCATGCACTGTTGGTGGGAAAGTAAATTGGTGAAGCCACTAAGGAAAACAGTATGGAGGCTCCCCAAAATATTAATATTGGAACTAGTATATGATCCAGCAATTCCATTTCTGGGTATTTATCTGAAGAAAATGAAAACAAATTCAGAAATAAATAAGCACCCCTATGTTCATCACACTGTTATTTATAATAGCAAAGATATAAGTCAATCAAAGAAACACAATTATCATATGGTTTCACTTATATGTGGAACATAAGGAATAGTGCAGAGGACAGTTGGGGAAGGGAGGGAAAACTGAATGGGAAGAAATCAGAGAGGGAAACAAACCATATGAGACTCTGGACTCTGGGAAACAAACTGAGGGTTGTGGAAAGGGAGGTGTGTGGGGGGATGGGGTAACTGGGTTCTGGGCATTAAAGAGGGCACATGATATGATGAGCACTGAGTGTTATATTCAACTAATGAATCATTGAACATTAATATCAAAAACTAATGATGTACTATACCTTGGCTAATTGAATTTAAATTTTTAAAAAAGATATGGAAATAACCTAAGTGTCCATTGGTGGATGAATGAATAAAGAAGATGTTATATATAATTGAATACTACTCAGCAATGAAAAAAATGATATCTTGCCATTTGTATCATCATGGATGGACTTTGTGGGTATTATGCTAGGTAAAATAAGTCAGAGAAATACAAGCACTATATGATTTCCTTATATATGGAATCTAAACAGCAAAGCAAATTTTGTACAAAATAAAGCAAAACTCATAGAGAATAGATTTGTTGCCAGATGGAATGGGGTTGGGGAGGGGGGCTGGATGAAATGGGTGATGGGGATCAAGAGGTACAAACTTACAGTTATAAAATAAATAAGTCCTAGGGATATAATGTAAAAAAAAATTTTATGGCCCAGAGTACAGTCTATTTTTGTGTATGTTTTGTGTGTGCCTGAGAAGAATGTGTATTTTGTTGTTTGGGGCAAGGTGTTTTAGAAAGGTCAGTTAGACCACATTGGTTGACTTTTAAAGGGTATTTTCACTTGGTATAGAATACTAGTCTGATAGGTTTTTTTTTCATTCAACACTTAAAATATGTATTCTTGCTTGCATGCTTTCTGAGAAGTCTATAATTCTTATTTTTCTTCCTCTGTAGGCAGTATGGCCCCACTCCTGACTAACTATAAGATTTTCTCCTCAGTTTGGTTATTGTAAATAATGCTGCTATGAACATTGGGGTGCAAGTATCCTTTTGAATTACTATTTTTGTATTATTTGGGCAAATACCTAGTAGCATAATTGCTGGATCATAAGGTAGTTCTATTTTTAACTTTTTTGAGGAACCTCCACAATGTTTTCCAGAGTGGCAGCACCAGTTTGCATTCCTACCAACAGTGCAAGAGGGTTCCCCTTTCTCCACATCCTTGCCAACACCTGTTGTTTCTTGTGTTGTTGATTTTAGCCATTCTGACGGGTGAGACTCAGCCATAAAAAAGAATGAAATCTGGCCACTTGCAAAGACATGGATGGAGCTAGAGAGTATTACACTAAGCAAAATAAGTCAGTCAGAGAAAGACAAATACCATATGATTTCAGTCATATGTGCAATTTAATAAACAAAACCAATGAGCAAAGGGTGAAAAAAGAGAGACAGGTAAACCAAGAAACAGACTCAATTATAGAGAACAAACATAGTTACCAGAGGGGAGGTGGATAGGAGGATGGGTTAAATAGGTGATGGGGATTAAGGAGTGCACTTGTTGTGATGAACACCCAGTGTTTTAGGGAAGTGTTGAATCACTATACTGTATACCTGAAACTAATATTACACTGTATGTTAACTAACTGAAATTTAAATAAAAACTTAAAAAAAAAGATTTTCTCCTTGCTGGTTATTCTTTATTATATTCATATATATATGAATATAATATGCTTAAGTGTGCATATTTGTTTCCATTTTCTTTTATATTTATCTTGCCTGATGTTCTCTGAAAATTCTGAGTCTTTGGTGTTTGTTAGTAATTTTGGAAAATTCACAGCTATTATTTCTTCAAATATTTCTTCTGTTTTGTTCTCTCTCTTCTGCTTATGGGATTCCACTGACATGTGTATTACACCATTTGTTATTGTTCCATAGGGCTTGCATCTTCTGTACTATTTTCCTATTCTTTTTCCTCTTAGTATTTCAGTCTGGGTAATTTCTATTTACTCATCTTCAAGATTAGTGATTCTTTCCTCAACTGTAGTGAGCATACTGATGAGCTAGAAAAGACGATCTAATTTCTGATTTCTAGTTTTCATTTCTGGCATCTCCATTTTATTCCTTCTTACAGTTTCTGTTTTCTTTTTTTATTTATTTACTTGAGAGAGAGAGAGAGAGCAAGCGACAGAGAGAGCACGAGCAAGGGAGGGGGCAGAGGAAGAGGGAGAAGCAGATTCCCCACTGAGCAGGGAACCGGAGGCAGGGCTTGATCCCAGGACCCCAGGATCATGACCTGAGCCAAAGGACAGACACTGAACTGACTGAGCCACCCAGGCACTCCAGTTTCTGTCTTCTGTTCAAGTACTTCCATAATCTTGCATGTTTTCTACTTTTTCTATTAGAGCATTTAACAGGGTTTCCAAGGTATCCCAACCTCAGCATAATAAACATTTCCAGCCAGATAATTCTATTGTAAGTTGCTGTTCTTTACGTTGTAGGATGCTTAGTATCCATGGTCTCTACCCACTAGATGCCATAGCACATCTTATGACAATGATAAATACCTCCAAACATTTCCAAATGTTCCCTGTGGGCAAAATTGCCCCTCCTCCTTTGATAACCAGTGCTTAAACATGTTAATCATAGCTGTTTTAAATTCCCTTTCTGATATTTTTAACAATCACGTCATATCTGAGTCTGCTTTGGATTATTTCTTTGCCACTTCAAACTGTTTTTCCATGCTTTTTTGTCATGTCAAATAGATTTTTTTGTTTAAAGATGAACATGTATAGAGTAATAGATACTGAGATAATTTTTTTATACTTCAGGATTAGCATGTTTTTCCTTCTGCTAGGCCTTTAGTGTGGATGCTTATGTTGATCTAGTCAGGAGTTGGACTAGGTTTGAAATTTGCTTAGTTCCTATTGTTGCTATGGTTACAAGAGTTGGAATTTGTTGCTATGGTTATCTGAATTGGATTTTGTTGTTGCTATGGGCACAAGAGATTTCAAAATCCTCTAGTGATACCTTGTTTTTGTCTCTCCTCTTGAATTTGGATCTTTCTTTTGTTTTGCTCCCCATAGTCAGTCTCTTGTCATCCTTCCAGCTGTACTCCACTATAATATTTACTCGAGCTTTGTTAGCCTGGTGAGGGGGAAGTTGGTGAATGGGACATTCTCTGATGCTCTTTTTAAGCCTCGGTGTTAGGCAAATATTTTTAACCTGAGTTTTGAAGCATGCCTTTCACAAGCGTTCCTATTCTTTCTCCAAATGTAGATTTTAGGAAGGTAAATATGGGTGCAGTTTTTGTGGGGGTCTGCATTTCCCTCACTCAGCTACAGTGGGTTTCTACTAGTGCATTACCTTGAAGATGAAGTCTTTTGTTCTGAGGTGCAGATGGAGTGGGGGAGGATGTTGGACTATGTTGATTTTGACGGTGGCTATTATTATTTTTTTCCTCCAGCAACATGTGGGAACTTTCTTAGGTTCCTCTTCAGTCTTACTTCTGGGGTTTCCGGGGGGGGAGGGAAAGGCCTGCAAATAGGTGAGAACACACTTCTGCTGTGGCCCTTGTCCTAATTCATGCTAATCCATAGTTGACCTTTAGCAGTTCACTGAATATTTCCAGTTTAATCTTCTTGAAGGTTATATGAATTTGTAACATTTATTTTGGGTATACAATGGTCCAGTCCTGTTTTTATCTGCAGGCAACTCTCTCCAGATTTCAGGTCAGTTGTCTGCCCTTTGACTTCAATTATCTGATAGGTTCAAGAAGAGTTGTTAATTTACATTTTGTCCAGCATTTTTCTTGATCTATGGGCCAACATAATGTTCCTTCCACATTTCTATATCTTCCAGGTGATTTCAGAAACTACTCTTAATAAACTTTTAAAGTGATTTAAATAATAAAAATTACCTTATATGTTTACCCATGCACTTATCATTTTGACGGATCTTTATTCCTTTGTGTAGATCCATATTTCCACTTGGCATCATTTTACTTATGTTTGAATGACTTCATTTAACATTTTTGTACTGTGGATCTGCTGCTGATGTATGTCTGAAAAAGCTTTCATTTCACCTACATTTTTTTAAAGATTTTTTTTTTCTGGGTATAGAATTCCAGACTGACAGTTTTTCCTCTCTCAGTAGTTGTATTAGGGTAATCCAGAGAAAACTAATAAAATGTGAGAGATATTGGGGAAGGGTCACACAGTTATAGGTTATTTTTACCCAGGGAAAGTTAATCTTTGTTCTATTAAGGCCTTCAACAGATTGGATGAGGCCTGACCATTATGGAGGGCAAAGTGCTTTATTCAAAGTCACCAATTTAAATGTTAATTTCATCCAAAAAAATAACCTCAGAAATATCAAGGATAAGCTTCGACCAAATATGTGTCAATTTAATTGACAAATTTAACAATCACGGTACTTTAAAGATGTTGATGTATTATCTTCTTTTGGCATTGTTTCCAATGAGACATCTACTGTCATCTTTGTATTTGTTCCTCTATATGTAATGTCTTTTTTCTCTGGTTGATTTTAAGATATTTTTCACTCATTTTGAATAATATGGTTATATGCCTTGGTTTATATTTCTTCATGTTTTTGTGCTTAGTTTGTTGGGCTTCCTGGATCTATTTTTATCAAATTGAAATAACTTTTGGCTATTATCATTCAAATTTTTTTTCTTTATCTTTTCTTTTCCTTCTAGGACTCAAATTCCATGCACACTATGCCTCTTGAAGTTTTCCCTCAGCTTGCTGATACTTTGTTCTTTTTTTAAACAACTTTTATCTCTATATGTTTTACCACAAATAGTTTCTAGTGCCATATCATCAAGTTCACTTGTCTATTCTTTAAAGCTTTACTGTTGTAATTCCATCTAGTATATTTTTATGTTGGTTATTGTAGTTTTCATGTCTAGAAGTTTGAATTGTTTTTTGGGTTTTTGTTTTTGTTTAAGGGGGGGAGGGGCAGAGGAAGAGAGAGAGAGTCTTAAGCAGACTCTATGTGGAGCCTGATGCAGAATTGATCTCACAACCCTTAGATCATAACCTGAGCTGAAATCAAGAGTTGGACACTTAGCTGACTGAGCCACCCAGACATCTCTGAATTGTTTTTTTTTTAATCTTTAGCTCTGTTTAACTTTTTGAACATATAGAATACAGTTAAAATAACTTTAATCTTCTTGTCTGCTAATTCGTAAGTCTCTCAGTTCTAGTAAGTTACAATTAAATTATTTTTCTTCTTCATAATTGGTCATTTTCTTCTTTGCATACCTGGTAATTTTTTATTGGATTGCTGACATCATGGATTTTACTGTTTACGTTCTGGATATTTTTGCATTCCAATAAATATTCTTAAGCATTGCTCTGTGATGTGATTAAATTACATGGAAACAGTTTGAGCTTTATGGTTCCGTTTTTGTTATTTGTTATGTGGGACCAGAACATTCTTTAGTCTAAGGATAATTATTTCTCACTCCTGAGACAAGACTCTTCTGAGTACTTTACCCTCTATCTCATGAATTATGTGGTGTTCCAGTCTGGTTGGAAGAGGCACTCTTTCTGACGGAATGCTAGGTACTTTTCCTTCAGATTTTTTCTTGTGGTTCTTTTTCCTGCTTTTGGGTGCTTCCCTCACATGTAAGATCAACAATCTGCTGTGTACTTGAGAGAAACCCTCTCTTAACCACTGTTATTCTCTCTGTGTGCAGCTAGCTCTCTCCTCTTCTTTACCCTGTCCTGCGAACTCCAGTTACTTTGATTTTTCCCGACTCTTAGCTTCATTTTTTCAACTCTAGGAGACCCTGTGGCACTGCCTGGATCCCCATTACTACACTGATGCATATGCATAGAAACTCTCAGGGAATTAAACTGAGACAATTATTTGGATCATTTTGTTTCCTTTATGATTCTCAGGTATCACTTTATTTCACCGCCTGATTTGTTTTTGTTAATGATTGTTTCAGACATTTTTCCTTTTTCAAAAAATAATATTTCAGAAAAGAAGGTAAATCTGGTCCATAGTACTCCATTTTGTCCCAAAACACAAGTCTCATAAATGAGTTTTTGTTTATATTATAATCAATATATATTTTTAAAACACACTGTAGACAGCTGGATTTGTCTACAGCAAAAGCACCAGCAAAGCCCAGGGGGTCAACAAATCCACACAAATCTGCCCACAGAAGTGATGCTAGAAGAACAGGAGGAGAGAACAACCCATCTCTCAGTCAGTAGCAGTGGGGCAATCTACCTGTGGCAGTGAATACAGTTGAGCCCAGTCCTTTTTACCATTATGACTACTGGACTCTGTCGGTCAGTCTTCCTGAAACAGCAGCAACATATCCACCAGTCAGGCCAACTAACTCATGTGTCAAACTCACCAGCACGAGGTCCTGTTAGCACCAAGGATGATAGTAGGTCTGGAGTGTCCCATCCCTTCATCCAATGTGATAGAAAGCCATGCAGACCCAGCAGTACTTGGCCTTCTGTGAAGTGGCAGAAGAAGATCAAGCCAAATGTCTCCCAGATTTCCACCCAATGGCAGAAGTCAACCAGGTGTCCCCAATCCTGGCCCTTCCCAGTGGCATAAAGTGAATCAAGCCAATGGTCTTTTGAACCTTTATGTACCCAGACATTGTGACTCTTGCTCTTCTAGTCAGTTGAAGAAGGTGGTAAAAATAAGTGCTTCCCTTACCTGGTGCCACTAGTAGATATAGAGCAGGGAGCTCACTGGCATTGGGTGGCTGGAAAGTAGTCCAGGGGAATTGTTCTTTGTCTTTTGTGATTGGTATTGGTATCCTCTATCCCTCACCTAATTACACCAGTAGCACAGGGAAAAACCTTCCATACTCACAGGTGGAACTAGCATGGATACAGCAGGAGACCAAGCAAAATCAGAAGAATAAAGTAGACTAAAGTAGCATTGGAAAGGCTTGAAAAACTAGACTGGCATTGTAACTACAGCCCACAAAAGAAGGCCAGAACTATATGCAAAACCACCTGCAACATCATGAGTGGCGTGGAACAGATCCTTTCTCACAGCCATCAGAAGAAACCAACCCAGCTGTTAACTTAATATTGAATATGTAGTCACCAGAACTTTGAGACACTAAATTTCTGCTTAAGCCACCCAATTTATGGTACTTTATTATGGCAGCCCTAGAAAACTAATACAAATCTTGAATGAGAAAATATAATCAATTCATGCCAGCATGGTTTGAATATGAATTGGATGTTGGAATTATATAACAAGAATTTTTTTATACACAGATTTATTTTCTGAGATACATTTCACAGAACTCACAATTCATCCATTTAAAATGTGGTGTTTTTTTAGTATATGCACAAGGTTGTACAACAATTACCACAGTCTAATTTTGGAACATTTCACACACCCTCAAAAGAAACCCATATTTATGAGCATTCAACCGCCATCTCTATTTAACTCACAGACATAAAAAATCATAAATCTACTTTTTGTATTCATAAATTTGCCCATTATGGACAGTTCATATAAATTAAATCATCTAATATCTCAACTTTTGTTAGTTGGCTTCTTTCACCTAAGCATAATGTTTACAAGCATCATCCACACTGCAGTGTGTATTAGTATTTCATTCCTTTTATTGGTGAATAATGTTCCACTATATGGATATACCATATTTTTTATCAATATATCAGTTAATGGACATTCTGTTTGTTTCCATTTTTAACCTTTATAAATAATGCTACTATGTGTACAAATTTTTGAATAAATGTATCACGTTACATGTTTTGGGTTTATACCTAAGAATGGAATTTGTGGATCATATGATAATGCTATATTTAACTTTTTAATAAACTTCCAAAGTGTTTTTTACAGTGACTGCACACATTTGCATTTACACCAGCAATATGTGGGGTTCCAACTGATATGAACACAAATTTTAAAGCAGTCATAATAAAAATGTTTCAACAATAGCTAAAATTCTCTTGAAACAAATGAAAACTTAGAAATTATTCTTTGAAAAAATGAAACATAACAAAGGACAAAATGGATATTCTAGAAGTGAATATAATGAAGAAAGAAAATATTTCCTGATTAGCTTGACAGTAAAGTGGCAATGACAGAATGAAATCAGTAAACTGGAGAATAGAACAATCAAATTATTCAATCTGAAAAGCAAAAAGAAAATAGACTGAAAAAATGAACAAGGCCTAAGGGCTCTGTGATACAATGAAAGATTCAACATTCCTATCATCAAAATCTCACATGAAAATGGAAAAATGAGATTAAAAAAGTTCAAAAATAATTATCTATGGGAGCACCCAAATACATGAAACAGTTAATAACAAACATAAAAGAATTAATCAATAGTAATACAATAATAGCAGGGGAGTATACCACCCCACATACAGCAAAGGACAGATCATCCAACTAAAAAATCAACAAGGAATGACACATTGGGACAGATTGATTTAACAGATATATTTTAACATTCCTATCTTTCAATAGTTACTTGGAATGTAAATGGTCTAAATGCTCCAATCAAAAAACACAAGGTATCAGATTGGATAAAAAAGCAAGACCCATCCATATGCTGTCTATAAAAGACTCATTTTAGACCCAAAGACACCTCCTGATTGAAGTGAGGGGGTGGAAAACCATTTATCATGCAAATGGACATCAAAAGAAAGCTGGGGTAGTAATCCTTATATTGGAAAAATTAGATTTTAAACCAAGGACTGTAATAAGGGATGAAGAGGGACACTATATCATATTTAAGGGGTCTATTCAACAAAAAGATCCAACAATTCTAAATATTTATGCTCCTAACTTGGGAATAGCCAATTATATAAACCAATTAATAACAAAATTAAAGAAACACATTGATAATAATACAATTATATAGGGGACTTCAACACCCCACTCACAGGAATGGACAGATTATCTAAGCAGAAAATCAACAAGGAGGGCTTTGAATGACACACTGGACCAGATAGAATTCACAGATATATACAGAGCATTCCATTCTAAAGCAACAGAATACACATTCTTCTGAGTGCACATGGAACATTCTCCAGAATAGAGCACATACTGGGTCACAAATCAGGTCTCAAGAGGTACCAAAAGACTAGAATTATTCCCTGTGTATTTTCAGACCACAGTGCTTTGAAATTTGAACTTAATCACAATAAGAAATTTGGAAGGAACTCAAATACTTGAAAGTTAAAGAGAATCCTACTTAAGTATGAATGGGTCAACTAGGAAATTAAAGAAGAATTAAAAAGTTCATAAAAAAATGAAAATGAAAACAACTGTTCAAACCTTTGGGAGGCAGCAAAGACGGTCCTTGGAGGGAAGTATATAGCACTATGAGTCTTTCTCAAGAAACAAGAAAGGTCTCAAATACACAGCTTAACCCTACACCTAAAGGAGCTGGTGAAAGAACAACACATAAAACCTAAACCCAACAGGAGAAGAGAAATAATAAAGATTAGAGCAGAAATCAATGAAATAGAAACCAAAAGAACAGTAGAACAGATCAACAAACTAGGAGCTGGTTCTCTGAAAGAATTAATAAAATCAATAAACCCCTGGCCAGACATACAAAAAAGAAAAGAGAAAAGATGCAAATAAATAAATTCATGAATGAAAGAGGAGAGATCACGACCAAGGCTGAAGAATTACAAACAATTATAAAAACATATTCTGAGCAACTATATGCCAACAAATTAGGCAATCTGGAAGGAATGGCTGTATTCCTAGAGACATATAAACTACCAAGACTGAAACAGGAAAAAAATAGAAAACCTGAACAGACCCATAACCAGCAAGGAAATTGAAGGAGTAATCAAAAATCTCCCAACAAACAAGTGTCCAGGGTTGGATGGCTTCCCAGGGAATTCTCCCAAACATTTAAAGAAGAACTAATACCTATTTTCTGAAACTGTATTAAAAAATAGAAATGGTGAGATGGCTGTGTGGCTTAGTCTGTTAAGCACCTGCCTTCAGCTCAGGTCATGATCCCAGGGTCCTGGAATCAAGTCCCACATTGGGCTCCTTGCTCGGCGGGGGCCTGCTTCTCTCTCTGCCAGCCATCCGCCTGCTGTGCTCTCTCTCTCTGACAAATAAATAAATAAAATCTTTAAAATAAAATAAAATAAAAAACAAATAGAAATGCAAGAAAACTTCCAAACTCATTCTATGAGACCAGCACTACCTTGATCCCAAAACCAGACAAAGACCCCACCAAAAAAGAAAATTACAGACGAATATCCCTGATGAACATTGATGCCAAAATTCTCACCAAGATACTAGCCAATAGGATCCAACAGTATATTAAAAGGATTATTCACCACGACCAAGTGGGACTTATTCCTGGGCTGCAAGAGTGGTTCAGCATTTGCAAATCAATCAATGCGATACATCACATTAATAAAAGAAAGGACAAGAACCATATGATCCTCTCAATGGCTGCAGAAAAAGCATTTGACAAAATACAGCATCCTTTCTTGATTAAAACTCTCCACAGTGTAGGGATAGAGGATCATACCTCAATATCATAAAGTTATCTATTGAAAGCCCACAGGTAATGTTATCTTTAATGGGGAAAAACTGAGAGCTTTTCCCCTAAGGTCAAGAACATGACAGGGATGTCCACTCTTACCACTGTTGTTGAACACAGTACTAGATATCCTAGCCTCAGTGATCAGACAACAAAAAGTAATAAAAGGCATTCAAATTGGCGAAGAAGAATTCACTCTGTCTCTTTGCAGATGACAGGATCCTTTATGTGGAAAATCCAAAAGACTCCACCCCAATATTGCTAGAACTCATAGAGCAATTCAGCAACATGGCAAGATATAAAATCTATGTGCAGAAATCGGTTGTATTTATATACATTATCAACGAGACAGAAGAAACTGAAATTAAGAAATTGATCCCATTTACAATTGCACCAAAAACCATAAGATACGTAGGAATTAACCTAACCAAAGAGGTAAAAGATCTGTTCTCTAAAAACTACAGTACAGGGGCACCTGGGTGGCTCAGTCAGTTAAGTGGCTGTCTTCACTCAGGTAATGATCCCAGGGTCCTGGGATCAAGCCCTGCATTGGGCTCCCTGCTCAGCAGAGAGCCTGCTTCTCCCTCTCCATCTGCCTGCCACTCTGCCTACTTGTGCTCTCTCTCTCTCTCTGTTCAGTAAATAAATAAAAATCTTAAAAAAAATAAAAACTACAGAACACTTATGAAAAAAATTAAGACACAAAGAAATGGAAAAACATACCATGTGTATTTACTGGAAGAATAAATTTTGATAAAATGTCTATGCTACCCAGAGCAATCTACACATTGAATGCAATCCCTATCAAAATACCATGGACATTTTTCACAGAGCTCGAACAAATAATCCTAAAATTTGTGTGGAAACAGAAAAGACCCCAAACACCCAGAGGAATGTTGAAAAAGAAAACCAAAGCTGGTGGCATTACCAAGCCGGGTTTCAAGCCACATTACAAAGCTGTAATCATCAAGATGGTATGGTATTGGCACAAAAACAGACACATAGATCAATGGAACAGAATAGAGAGCCCAGAAATAGACCCTCAACTCTATGGTCAACTAATCTTTGACAAAGCATAAAGAATATCCAATGGAAAAAAAGACAGTCTTTTCAACAAATGGTGTTAGAAAAATTGGACAACCACATGTAGAAGAATGAAATGACCAATTAGGGGCATCTGGGTGGTTCTGTCCATTAAGTGTCTGCCTTTGGCTCAGGTCATGGTCCCAGGGTCCTGGGATCAAGCCTCACATCGTCTCCCTGCTCAGTGTGGAGCCTGATTCTTCCTCTCCCTCTGCCTACTGCTCCCCCTACTTGTTCTCTCTCTCTCTGTCAAGTAAATAAACAAAATCTTAAAAAAAGAGAAACTGGACAGTTTTCTTACACCATACACAAAGATAAACTCAAAATGGATGAAAAACCTAAATGTGAGACAGGAATCCATCAAAAGCCTAGAGAAGAACATGGGCAGCAACATCTTTGACCTTAGTCACAGCAACTTCTTGCTAGACACTTCTCCAAAGGCAAGGGAAACAAAAGCAAAAATGAACTATTGGGACTTCATCAAGATAAAAAGCTTCTGCACAGCAAAAGAAACAGTCAACAAAACTAAAAGGCAACCTACAGAATGGGGGAAGATATTTGCAAACGTCTTATCAGATAAAGGGCTAGTATCCAAAATCTATAAAGAAGTTATCAAATTCCACATCCAAAAACAATCCAGTCAAGAAATGGGCAGAAGGCATGAACAGACATTTCTTCAAAGAAGACATACAGATGGTCGACAGACATATGAAAAAATGCTCCACGTCACTTGGCATCAGGGAAATACAAATCAAAACCACAATGAGATACCACCTCACACCAGTCAGAATGACTAAAATGAACAAGACGGGAAACAACAAATGTTGGTGAGGATGTGGGGAAAGGGGAACGCTCTTATACTGTTGGTACAAATGCAAGCTGGTATAGCCACTTTGGAAAAGAGTATGGAGGTTCCTCAAGAAGTTAAAAATAGAGCTACCCTATGACCCAGCAATTGCACTACTAGCTAGTTACCCCAAAGATACAAATGTAATGATCCGAAGGAGCATATGTACCCCAATGTTTATAGCAGCAATGTACCCAATAGACAAACTATGAACCTAGATGTTCATTGACAGATGAATGGACAAATAAGATGTGGTATGTATATACATATATATGTGTGTGTGTGTGTGTGTGTGTGTGTGTGTGTGTGTGTGTGTGTGT